>NW_026623352.1:1324331-1339056 GCF_030028575.1 Malurus melanocephalus
GGAGGTGCTGGAGAAGGACAGGGGTGTTGATGAAGATCAGGAGGTGCTGGAGAAGGTCAAGAGGAGCTGCTGAAGGTCAGGAGGTGCTGGAGAAGGTCAGGAGGTGCTGGAGAAGGGCAGGAGGAGCTGGAGAAGGGCAGGAGGAGCTGGAGAAGGTCAAGAGGAGCCGGCTTTGCCTCTCCCAGCTCAGCCAAGAGCCAGGTCCCGTTGGTGGGGCACAGGAAGGGAACCGGCTCAAGGTGTTCAGAGCCTTAAATCATCCCAGCTGCCTTTTTCCAGCCGGTTTTGTTCTCTCTGAATTCCGACACCTACACAGTGCTCTGTCCTTTCAAAACAATGTTGGAGTTCCHGACACTGAGCTCTGCAAACAAGTATGTTCTCAATTAAGGGAAGAACTTGTCGTGCCCCCCCCGCTCCATCCCAGTGCTTGGCTCAGATGTGGCGGCCTCCAGAGGAATCACACGAGCACATTTTTCAGAAGGTTTCCCCCTCCCAAAATCCCATCGAATGGCTGTTTCTTATAAAGCAATGGAGATAATTTCATGGCTTTTCCCTTTCATGGCCACCCACCTCCTCTTCCCAGCTAGCTTTGATATAAAAAGACAAATCCTTTYCCATTCACATCAAAAGCAGGAGGGTCGCCCCGTGTCACCTACCCTGGGATTTTGACTCAAGCTTTTGGAAAAAAATTAATGGAAAGAGCAGCTTGGTTTTAACTCCACCACAGTGCGTGTCACCGAGAGTTTTCAGGGTCATTGACAGATCAGTTTCATAGACCAAACAGATAAATAGGCACGAGTTATTCTTTATTATTATTGTTCATAATTTGTTCATGCCATAAGTGTGCTGAGTGCACTGCAGGGATAGCAGCCCTTCCTCGGGGAATGCAGGGTCTAGGCTGGACATATGTTTTGTATATTTTCAGTGTGTATTCAGGCACCTCCAGCACTGGATAGGCACTTTTAAAAACAAATTTGAAGTAATAACAATAACACGCTGAGTGATAACAACAGGCATGAGGGTGAGAGGAGGACGAGGGTTACAAAAATAAAGATCATGTGAATTGTTTGCTTTATGTCACACATGAGGCTTGGGATCTCTCTGTTTTTCTTTTTCTTTGAATGCTTTGGTCATTTCTTTCTCTTTGGCAAGAAAAGCTGACAGACTTCAGAGGAGAGCAATTGCTGCTGGAGGGAGGGAGCAATGARGCAGAGGAAAGGGGCTGCTCCTGCTGGCACCTGAGAAACCTCTGGCCTTGCTGCAGGCTGGGGACTGACTTAGAGAAAAGGAAAGAAAATCTGAACACAATTTCTACCATCTCTGGTATATGAGGTTGTCCCTAGTATGAGGCTTGATGCTGATTTTCTGAGAGTTAAAACTTGAATAAGAACTTCGCTCTTATTCCAGCTKCCTGTAACAATTGTGGAAGTTGTGAAAGCAAGAGAAAAACAGAGTGAAGTGAAGTTGCAAGGACTTAGTGAAATGAGATTTCTGATAGTTCAGTTCTCATTTTCATGTCAGCATGTTTACCTGGTGCCTTTCCCTGGATCTGCTCAGTGCTTGGAGTAATCTCTACATGTAGTGGGCATTTCTGAGACACCTTTAGCCCCAAATAACTGGTGGAGACCTTCCTCTTCTGAAGAGTTTTTTAACCTGTCTCAGATCTATCCTTGAGCATTCTTCCTGGTGCATCTCACCAGAATCTCTGTGGAAGCTCCTGGTTCTTGCTGTCTGCTCACATGGGGTCAGGAGGCTCTGAAGAGCTGTTCACACTCTGGAGGGTTTCTGAGGAGCACAGAGAAGTCCCAGGCACTCCACACCACCCTCCCTACCCGGGCAGAGGGGACAGCCCAACCCCAGCACGGAGCTGTGCATTTGTCCTGATTGCTGGGCCAGCCCTTGGGACAATACCTGGAGTTACTCATGGTGGGAGTCACTGACTCTTATTTTGTCTCAAGAAGTGGGGTGTAAATTTACTTTCTTTGGTAAGGTTGGCATTACACAAATGCCTTTTTGCCTGTGCCTCACATCCTGCAAATCCTATTTCAGCGTATTCCCACCRTGCATTCCCAGTGCCAAGGTATGTGCCTGCCAGGAAATGTGGTCTATATGTGCTTTTGTTTCCAGTCAAGTCTATTTTTTTTTTTACTCATGAGCACTTGAAAAATGCTGTGGCCCGTAGAGATAGAACACGTTTTTGCATTTTCTCCATTGTGTGAATGAGTTAGTTGCTAATAAAGCAAATTCCTTTATCAGATGTTGTTTGTAAAAATATTTGTAAYACATGCTGGAACTAATTTTTTATCAGTTATTTGCTTCATGTGGGGATTACAATGGGCTGTGCTTCATCTGATAACTTTTGCAGCTTATTAGATGTGAATTTACTAGCTGTGAACAGTTGAATAACATAAAACTCACAGAAGAAACAAGCTGCACCATCCAYGGTGTAACGATCTCTCTTAAATTAGCTCTGGCCAAAGTTCATATTTCACAATGCACTAAATAGCTTTCTTATGGATCATAAGATGAACATACACTGAGTGAGGCGACTGAGTTTACAATATCTTTGGTATAAGGTGAACACTTTCTAACAGATCATGACATTATCAAAGTGCTATTTGAAATTGGCTCCATATGCTGCAGCAATGCTGTAAGATTTCACCCAGAATTTCATTTTCAAATGTTTTTCATTCAAGTTCACYGAGGGTAAATTGGAAACACTTGGGTATATCCCACTTACAGACCTGTTAAGACCCACTTAATTTTAACACGTGGATGTGCAGAGAGAGAAAAAGGAGAGGGGAGCTGTAGGATGGGGTGAACAGGAATAACTCTATCTACTGATGGCTTTGGAAAATCTGAACGGCGTGTGTTGGGAGGGATTGCACAAACACTGCTGTACACCCCACTCCSCAGCCCATGACTCGTGTGAAAGATGGGATTTTGCTCTGGAAGGRGTGAGAGTCAGCCTTTGGCTCTGCCTGCTGCACAGAGGGCCGAGCAAAGGCTCAGCTCTGCCTGGTGACGGGGCCAGTTGGCAGCGGGCACTGAGGAAGAGCCAAGGTAGAGCTGCACTGGAGCTGCGCTGTGGCTGGCAGGCTCTGGGCTGGCTGCAATCCTGCCTTGCCAGAGCAGGGTTCTGCTCAGGATGCTTTGGGAATGGGGCCAGGAGTTGCTCACTTTATCAGACTCTGCAAGGCAAACATGCTGATCTCAGTATTATCATTTTTTGTGATTGTTGGGTAACAGATGCATCAGAAATTCCAGTTGGCTTTAAATTATTTCCTTTCTTTAGAAGAAACTGTATGAGACACTGTACATTGCAAAGAAGTGCTCAGGTTTCTAATTTCACCAACCTGAGGAGCTGAGGAAGGGACCAAACTGCTTCAGTGGCCACTGGCTACAGAGATGAGGAGTCCCCAAGAGCTTTGTTACACTTTTAGGCTAATGGCATTCCTCATATGAATAATCTGAATCTGCTACTAGGGAAGGGTATCAAAAAAGGGGATTCGATAGCAGAACTAAGCAGTCTTTTTAGCTATTTTTATAAGATACTATGAAGTGCTTTAATTTGGATCCCAGGGGCTGGACTCGATGATCCTTGTGGGTCACTTCTAGCTCAGGATTCTGTGGATCATGATAATTAATTCAATTTAACAGGTTATTCAGAATAATGTCTGAAGGGGAAAAGTGCAATTTTCTCAGTGCTAGTTCAGTTCTGCATTCACATTTATCTGTGATATTTAATTATGGGCAGAAACACTGCCTATTATTTGCATTAAATGTCTCAGTACCCGTCTGGTCCTATTAAATATATTCCCTTTTACTGGTAGTTGTTTTTGTAGGTTAACCACATTCTCAAAACGWGTGGGTTTTAATCACACTATTTCTAGCAGGTTTTCAGTGCCAGACAGGACATCTTTTCCCTAAGGGGAAAATGCAGAAGAGAGCTAAGTGGGAGATTGGATGCAACAGCTATCGCAGCTCCAACACATCACCCAGCAGAAACCATGTCAGGAGAGGTGATTGCACAGCTTATCCATGGCTGGGAGGGTATGGTTCTCATTTTGAAACTGCTATTCATCTAAAATCTCCAATTCTTCTGCCCTCAGCATGAGTGTTTCTGAGTTTTGCATCAGAGCCTGGAGTGGAGCCGCACACGTGCGCACCTTTACATCTGGTGTTTTATGGATCGTTTGGAGGAGCTGTTACTAAGCAGCAGCTATATCAGAGCTCCATTTTATAAAGAGGAAGGGCTGTGTTACTCATTTTGTTTCCAAAAAATTCATTTGTTTTGCATTCCCAGAAGGTACTTTTATTCTCCCAGAAAGGTCAAGCAGAAACATTGATGTAAGTCCTGTTTATGGCAATTTTGTTCGATTTCCAGCAACTGCAATGGAACATATTTATAACAAGTGTGTTTCTCTCTAGGGTGATACCATTAGTCAAAATATGCTTTCTCATATTTCCTCTACATAAACACAAATATGTTTTAAGATTCAAACTCACTGGTCTTGAGGATTCCCAYAGCCACATCTCATTAGAGGTTCAGAAGGCTGCGCTAGCCATGGTTTCAATTTGGGATGAAAAGGTTTTGTTAGGAGAAAGAACTTCAACCCAACTAGAAGGGTGAAAAACAGGATAATATTCCATGTGTGGGCTGTGGTCCTGAAGAAAAAAGCAACCACGAGAAGTCCAATGCTTTAAACACAAGTTGTGATTTGATGTGCTGAGAATCCAGCCCGGTCCCAGGTCTGGGCTGGGATTTGTGCTGTTTCCATGGCAGTAAGCATCTCACAAACTCACACTCGGTGTGCTCAGAATCCAGTGCAGTACAGCCACTGACTGTTCTCTCCAGGTGTCCCAAAATACGGGGTGTCCTAGCACAAACTGTAAGGAAGCAAACTGGGCCCTAATACAAATGTCAGGAATGAACTTGACAACGAAAACTGCCAGCTGGGAAGGAAATCAGAGGTTGAGAAGGAGATCAGAAGTTGTGATTAAATAACCAGGGGCATAAAATAAGTTATATATCCCCACTTCTATCTCATTTCCTCACTCACAAAACTTGTCTTTAAATAACATGAGTGTTAATCTGGAAAGCGTACAGATAAAGAGGTGAAAATCAGTCAAGCTGAAATAACATTTTAGATTTCAATGTAATAATGAACTGGCCCTAAATTAATTATCGAAAGCAAAGCCTCCTGTGAAGCCTTAAGAGGATACATCTACAGTGAGTGTCAGCTGCTTTCTTCCATGTACATCTCAGTATGAACAAAGCTTGGTACAGGCACAAAAACTGGTTTTATAGGAATTTTAGAACTCTGGTACTTTGACCTCCACATTTAAATGCAGATCTCACTGATGTATGTGGAACAGAAGTGAATAAAGCTGGAAAGTGCAAAATCTCTTTTTTTCCCTCCTCCTGCTCCAGTTGAAGAGCAGCTGTTTGAAATGCAGACCCTCCCCCCCCCTTCCTGGGGTCTACCAGCACATGCATTAACTATTTTCTGGCAGCAATATCTCCAGCTGATCTCCACATCCCAGGACCTCAGTGAGTTGAAACAGAATTTCAGGCCCAAGTTCCAAGGAGTGCAGCATTAAGGGCGTTGTTATGTATYGCTCTGTTAAAAACACTAACTACAGTTTAGCAGGGAAAGAGCTGGCAAAATTCTGCCTCCTTTGCTCTGCCAATATTTCTGAGCACTCAGGGGGCTCATCGGCATTGCGAGGGAAGAGCGAATCCAGTGGTTATATTATGTTCCGAATGTTTGGGGCCAAACCTTGTTTTTTCACACAGCATTTCAAGAAAAGTATTTTGTTTTTCCCACAGATTAGAATGGACAATTGACAATAAATTGCATTTTTCTCAGGGTCATCAACTATAATTCCCAACACCCATCAGATCCCTCGCAGTCACGGTTTAGAAGAGTTGGAGCTTGTGTAAGGCAAGAGAACAGGGACATGGGCTTTCAAAGGTGGGTTTAACCAGCAGAAGCCACTGCACTATTATTATATCTTTTTGTACATTGAAGGCTAAAAGTGACAATTTTAGGCATTTGAAAGTGTCCTACTTTTATATAAATTGGATTTATTGGAGATTCATAACCATGAGAACAGAACATTCATAGCTGATAGACTCAGTTGTATCCCAGTGAATAGAATTTGCTGTTACTCAGGGCTGAAGCTAAGACAGATCCCATGCCAGGTCAGAAGAGAGAAAGAGTGGGCTAGGAATAGAGAACAATTTAAATTACACAATACTCACCAAATCCTCTTTTRTATCTGATTAATGGAATAGCAATGGGGGTTGGGGAAGTGATGGAGAAACAGAGGTGAAGAATTAAATAATGRTTTTGGGAATCGCTTTCTGTGCAACCAGATTTTCACCAATTTCTGACAACTAGAAATAAGTTTRGGAATAAAGCCACGTGGATAATGTAGTCTTTTCTTCTGATTGCTTTAGTTATGCCTCATCAGTTGTGAATTTCTTTATACCCCCAGCTTCTCTACCCCAAAGTGTCTATTAGAAAGCAAAGGAAATGTGTTGGAACTGAAGGCAAAATAATAATGAAGAAAATGAATCTTCTCTCCAAAATGTAGCAATATTAATAATTCATCCATTAGAATATTATGGACAGAGCAATGCAGAGTCTGCTGAGGACAGTTGGGAAGACACATCCTGAGATGATTCCCACTAGAAAATTATTCCCTGTGTGCACCACAACCATGCTGGGGTCTGTCACTGCTGCAGTGGTTGAACATCATGAAAAGAAAAACAGAGGGGAAGATTGTCATGATTGACAAGAGATTAAAGGATTAAATAATTAGAACTTGGATAAATGACAATTAAGGATGAGAAAACTTTCTGAAAGTAATTGAAGTTGAGCTCTGGAGAGGGAGTAGAACTATTCAGGTTTTCCATGGGGCCACAGGTAGGAAACTGAGAAAAAGAACCTAGTAAAATGAGGGTGCAGTTGTTCTGGTTAAGGTGGTACCAGCTTCATCACCAAATCCTTTATATTTCGATATTATATATATTTTTATGCTCTGGGGGATGATGTGTTACTGCCAGATATGCAAACTCAATCTAACATTCTTAATAGATCTTGTCTTCTGTGTATCCTTGTCTCTCTGATAGGGTAACAGAGGAAAAAGGTCACGGAATTAACAATTYATCAGCTATAATGTGTTTCTCTTTAGGAATGTATCTTACATGTGTAGTAGTAGATCCTTGTGSGCTTTTCCACGTGTTTTCTGAGTCAAGAGTTAATATATTATATATGAAAGCACTGAAGAATTGTTCACAAGACCAGCTGAAGATATACTTTTGTATATCTTGGATTCATAGCTTTAGAACAGGCAAATATTTTAGTAGACCTTTTTTCCCRAAACTCAACAATTCCAGTGTCCTAGCAACAGTTCCATAGTTGATTACAAATATCAGACTTCCCAGAGTATTGAGGAATTCATTCTAGCAGTACAATTTAATTAATTCTCTCTTCAACTCAGTTACCAGACACAGGTTCTGAAGCCTGGAAGAAACCTCAGATGCAAATGAGGCTGGAGCACCCTTCAGGAGATGGGTCTGCATCAGTGAAAAAAGGAGTAAGAAAATCCATTGTCAGTAATGATGGCATTGATTTTTAAAAAATGCCTAAAAATGAAGCTTGTTTTTCTTTCATGGCAGTAGAGGAGTAGCAATGTGTTTGAGAGATTCCTGCTTATCACTGTACTAAAGGAATGGACACTGCTGYTCCAGGGCTCACCCTGCCTTAGGAAGAGCAAAACCTGATCAAGCAGCTCAGAAGGTTCAGTTTGTGATTTATTCTCAGAGGCTGAAGAGCAGYGAACTGCTGGACTCACACCAGATCGGTCCCGTGGGGCATGTAGGGCTTTATCAGTGTGAAACCCTTCAAAGAAAAAAGAACACTCCAGTAAGATAAGGCAAAATTACACAAATAGAAAAAGACAGTTGCTTTTTCCATGTGAGTGGTTCTGCAGGCAAGAGAACTTGAGTCAAATGCTGAAACTGCCTGCCCTGGTTCATTAAGGACGGCTGCTCCTCACCCTGATTAGTGCAAATGAGGGAGTCCTGTGCCAGGGATTGTTAGCAGGRCTCAGCAGCAGGACCATCCTGCTGGATTTCTGCCATCCTGCTCCTGTGCAGCCTCTTCTGCAGCCTCTGCCTGCTAAACCCAGTTCTGTGTGCTCTGCCTCGGGCCTGAGCTTCCATCCCCAGGGTACAGGTTCTCCTCACTGAAATACCCTGATGTTCCATTATTTTGCAAAGGAAAATCCTTCAAGGACCACAAGCAGTGTTTTCAAGCCTATACCTTGAGCAGGAACTCGAAGCCATGTTGTTCTCCTGATTTCCTTGAGATTTTTCCTCCCCCAGTGCCTGGGGGATAAAACCTGTAATTTGAAATTTGCATCCATATTATCTGCTGCCTTCCCCATCCATATGCACCGTCTCCAAGAGCCCAGGGCAAAGATGCCATCATGCTCAGTCACTGCCCAACCAGGTGCAGTCAGGAGATCTAACAATGTTAATAAAAGGGCTGATGAAGAACAAAAAATAAACAAACCTGCTATTGTGCCTGTAAGAATTGCTGCTATCAGGAAATTAAAAAATTACACGTGGCATATGCAGCCTGGCTGCACTCAGCACTGCCATTCCACTCAGAGATCACAAGACCAGGTACAAAGAAAACCAGGATTTGCAAAAAAAAAATCCATTTACAAAACCTGGTGAGGTAACAAAAATGTCATTTTCTTCTGTGCATCTCTGAGACTGCATATTTATTTTTATGGCTTAAAGCACAACTCTGAGAAATCATATAACTCTGTACATCTCACTCTTGAAAGATGGCATATACTTAAATTAAAAAAAACAGTTTTGCTGAAGCTTCACCACAGTGAGAACACTACAAGCTCCACAGAATGTTGTTTTAGAAGATAAGGAAATAATGAATTGGCTGGAAGTGTGTTTATCTGCTTTCAAATCTCAGTAATGTGAGGGGAAAAGGATACCAGAGAGTGTTTGAAAAAGACACAGATTTAAAAAAACTAATTATAGAAAGCAGCTATTTCAGAAAGCAGACCCTGGGTATCCTGCTGCAATGCTCACAGAAGTGTAAGGACTGGATCCATGGGAGAACTGGGTTAAAAAGCCAATATTTCTGTCATATTTACTCCATCAGACCCTGTTCCCACTTCTGTCCGTGTGTCAGAGGGCAGAATTGGGGCGGGCTGGCAGCCAGGATCCTGTGGGATCCCTTCATCCTGGGATGCTCCTGAGCAGGTTCAGGGTTTGCAGCAGGGCTCTGGGATGYTGAAGTCACCCTGTGACCTGGGAAATGTTCCTCTTTGTTTTGGAGAGCTGCTCTGATTTTAACCCCAGGAAAGCAGCATTTTCTCTGCCCCTGGGAGTYTCAGGGACAGAGGGTGGTGTAGCCCCAGAGGAGCAGCAGCACACACTCACTTGGCACTGATGGGAGTCAACAATCTCAAAGGTCTTTTCCAACCTAAAATCTCTGATTCCAAGATTACTTTAACCACTGCAGCAACTCAGGGTTTSTCCCAGGATCCATCCCAACCCTTCCCTTGAGGGAGCCACATGGGACAAGGACTTCTTTGGCTGAAAAGGTAGAGATTGAAAACATCACAGAGGGATCTCCCTTGATGGAGCATTTCTCTGCACGTCTCCTTCTCTGAGAGCACTCTGTGAGGAAGGCCCCCTTTCTTCACAGAAGCAAGGGGAAAAAGACCCCTCCACTAGGTCAGCAGTCAGTGAGCACCAATTACTGTGTTTAATCCAATGTCAAATAGCAAATGTCTGTGAGAAAAATTCAGCATACTCTTGATGATCGCAGAAGAAGAGGAAGGATTAGTAAAAGGTTTGCTGTAGAATCTGTAGAATGATATTTGTGTTAAGGTTCTGCCTTTAAAAGATATGGAAAGATAAATGTCAARTGTCTTACTAGAAGGATGTTATTTAGGGTGAAAATTAAGAATTCAGGAAACAGGAAATGTCATGTTTATGGTATTTCGTGGCATTTTTTATCACTAAGTGCATTTCATCAGCTGTGAATCTTTGTGGAGTCTATGAAGACAATAGCGGTGGGGAAATATTTCAATCGATATCTGTGCAAGGCTTATACACGTGACAAAACAAGTTTATGGTTTTTCATCCCCAGATTTGTCTTTCTGTCATTACCATCGTTGAGCCTSCCCCGTCCTGGTGGAGAATGAGCAGCTCTGGTGCGGGATATGGGCTGGGATTGTGTGGACTCCAGCACCCTCTAAYGGTGCCAGCACTCGCTCCCTGTGCGTTCCTAAATCCTCCCGCACATGTGACTATGCTTGTAATAATGAGACCAATTCCGCTGCAAATGGCCAATTTCTCCTCGGTGRCAATTAACAGTTTTGTGCTATTTTAAACAGCTTTAATTGCAATCTGTGCTGGCAGATCCTGTTGCACGTTCCATATATCCCGCCTGCATTTCCACGTTAAATTAGGATAAAATGTTCCAGTGGGGGATGGGACAAATGAAAAATGGGAGTGAGCAGATGCAGGTGATGACTAAGAGCAACAACAACCCGAGTGCAGCTTGGCACGGCTGGTACTGYCGGGTAGGACAAAACAAGCTGGGAAACGTATAGGAAACAAAAATCAATCGACTTTGGTTTTAATATTAATGGGAGGATAATTGTCTAAATCTAATTTTTGTTTGAGACCTGAAGAGAAATTTTAAAAGTGCATGTTCAAACAGAGCTCCACGTGCTTCATTAGAGTTCTGCTGATTTATATCAGTGTTTTCTAGCAGTTTGCTTAATTTACTTTCTCCACTGCAAGGCAATATCCACAGGTTATGTGGATAAAGGAATGGTGGGACCATTGTACATGAGCACCAACTTCTGTGAAATGCAGGAGTCCCAGTACAGAGCTGCAAAGTCTTGCTGAAATAACAAAAAGTAGCTTTTCCTGGGGTTTCTGGGAAGGTGTTAATGTGTAAATGTGGCGGCTTATCCCGCATAGTGGAGAGTTCTTAATGCACGTATCAAAAATACTACTTACTCATAGGTCAGTACCAATCCTAATTGCATGTTCTCGGAAAGCTTTGCCTGACTCCTCTGCACGAGCTGGGGTGCAGCATTTTTGATAGAAATCCCAAATCTGATAACGATTACATTTYGTATTTTAGATTAGATTTATCTCCTTACCTACAAGTACAGGATGTGATAGTCCAAGATAGGATTGAGATAGAGAGGGTTGATGTGCTTTCCTACAATAAAGGACAAAAATGGGCCAGCCTTGAGGCTCACAAGCTTTCTTAGATCAGCAGGAGCTCAGGAGCCAGTCAGGGTTGGGTTTAGTTCCCATTTTAGCTCATGGATTATCAAATCTTCTTGGATCTCTGTCACTGATAAGCAAAACCACGTGTAACCTACCCAGATATAAATATGTCTGACAATTAGGTCACACCTTTATTTTACAAGCACTGGCTTCAGAATAGTTTGAAAAATTGGCTCTGGCCRAGGTTTGGCTCCCTGCAGTTTGCAGGGGCTGTAGCTGATTTTCCCCATACCCCCAGGGCTCACGTGTTACAAGTTCAAGCAAGATTTGGAAATGTACAGTGGGGAAGTATCTTGTGCAACTTTGGTTTTCTGTATTAGAATACARTTTCGAAATTCAGTAATCCAGGCACACTCAAGACCAGAAAGAAAAACTTCATTTTCCAGTTGTGGGGTTTTTTTTCACAGGATGAGATAACTGAGCATTTTCTACCCTGAGTAATTTTTTCAAAGCATTTTCTCACCAGAGAGAGAATCTCAGTGAAATTGGTACATGTGGTCCTGTGGGGGTTACTGCAATAGGTAAATTTCTGTAAAAACTGGCATTCCTGATTTATTTCAAGTGGTTTTGACCAATGACAGAGCCATCTTAGCTGGTGCCAGCCTTGCTCTGCCCTTCAGACTGCAGCTCTTGGTCATGACGTGTTCCCTGCTGCCCAGAGTGTCTCTGTCACTGGTGAGTCATGGCCATCTTCCCTTCTTTAAGCACCCAAAAATGTGTTTTTCAAGAAGAACTAGTGATGATGAGCCTCATTTAAATTACCCTAAAGCTTCTGGTACTTGGGGTTTTTTTCTGCAGTCTGTGTCAGTAGTTTTGAACAACGTAGTTACCCTATGGATGCCATYGCAGCTTCCTGAACTCTGCACAAGGCTGACTGTTTGAAGTGAAGTGAGATGTGCCTCAGCAGGAAACTGCTCATGGTCAGGGTTAAATTTAAAGATATGGATGTTATTTAGGATAATCTCACTGTTGTAGTTGTTGTGGAGCCCAGTGAGGCTGCACGCCCAGAGAGGGCTTTCTTTACTTTGCACAGTTGGCTGAAGGTCAACTTTARATTTCATATTTGTTTTGAATAACACCTGCAGTATTGATTTCTGGAACGGATGTGAGGTGCTTCATCCCACTTATATCTCACTCCAGCTATTTCAAATGGGGAGCTACCARGTGAACCACAAGTGCAAAAAATACATTCTAAGAATCACAAGATTTCCATGTCACCTGACTGTTTTGGTTTTAAAGAGCTGTATCTGGGAATCTCTTACCTCAGATGAGCTCATGTTTGTGTAACTGAGTCTCCCCTGGAAGTCCATGAAACAAAAGAATTTTGAAGATAATCCRTGTGGACCTCGGAGCACGTAGAAAAACTGGCTGTGGAACAAAAGAAAGGTCTTAACTTTATTTGCAGAGGCTTTCTCTGACAAGGTCTGCTCACTTTTACCGTGTTCCTTGGCCGTCTGCCGGGAAGGTGCAGGAAAAATGTCCCATGGAGGTGCTGTTCATCCCATCTATCTCAAGAAAGGGGATTCTCTGAGTTGCTTCAGGTAATGATCAAACTCACAAGAGTGATTTTTAAATCTTACTGTTTGTAAAACCTATTACTGGCAAAAATATTCATTCTCAGCACTTACACAGTGGGGCAAGGARGGAAAGCAAAGGAGCATTCACATCTTCCTCTCCCTAATCTTCACTGTATGTGTCCCGAATCCCTGAACACCCTAGAAGGAGGCTTTCCTTACATGTATTTCTTATTTAGGGTTACATGCAGCTCATACCAACCATATTAACATATCTGCAAACACTTTTGCTACAGCAGGGACTACCCAAAATCTTGGTTAAGCTCARCCACTCACAGAAAATTAAAAGAAGTGCCAAAATATTCAGGTTTTATATTAAAGAAATAATTTAGTRGCCTGGAGAAGAGGAGAATACTGACTGTATAGCCTGAGCTGGGCAGAGAAGAGGTTGAGAGCTGTTGCCTCAGGACTGAGCAAATGTTTTGAGAAGACCAGAGATCGTAGATCATCTCCATCTTAAAATATTGAGAGAACTAAATACGGAATTACAGCTGTGGTCTGAGGACTTGTGGATGATTCTAAATTCAGAGATCTGGGCAGGAGAGTGACAAACGTGGTGCCTGTACCCCAAAAGAGAARAGAGCTGGTAGAAGCAACACAGATCTGAGTGTGATCCCAACGCGGGAAGTTTTGGAACAAATTCTGAGAGGAAAAGAACCTGCTGAACAATGAGGTGACCAGAAGGTGACACAAATTACACCAGGGGTTTGTCAGAAGAACATTCTGTGAGACAAGCCGTTCTCTTGATAAGAAAACTAATTTCCTTACCAGACATGATAGAATGGAGTTAATTACCTGGAGCTGTAACTCAAATCACYGAGCGTGGGAATGAGGAGATTCCGACAGGAATTCACTGGGGGTTGTGGAGCTGTCTGGGGCAGTGGAAGGGGGAGTGGGGATGTCTTTTTGTTTTCTTTCTTGTTCATTAAATGCTGTGTTGGGGAGGGCACTCCTTTTGTTCCACGAGTTGTCTGGAATCTGATCCTCCCATGAGTATTCTGTAATATTAACTATTACATACATATTCACTTGTATATGTGTGTTTGTATGTATAATTATTTTTATTTTTATTTTTTACATACTCCTAGGTATGTGCTTAGGGAATTGGAGAGCAATGGCAGCCTCTTGTCAGTGCAGGGGACAGGACAATGCTACAAGATCACAAAATCCCAGGATGGCTCAGGCTGGGAGGGACCACCGTGGGTCCATTCGGTGCCAYCTCCCTGCTCAGGCAGGGCCATCCCAGAGCTCGTGGCACWGGATTGTGTCCAGACAGCTCTGGAATATCCCCAGGGAGGAGACTCCACAGCCTCTCTGGACAATCTGTTCAGGGCTGGCCACAGCCCAGGGAAATTCTGCCTCCTGTCCAGGTGAAATTTCCTGGGCAGCAGTTCCTGCCCGTTGCTTGGGTCCTGCTCTGACAGCTTCCTGTAGATATTTATTAATGAGCCATCTCCTCCCGAGGCTGCTCGGCCCCAGCTCCCTCAGCCTCCCCCTCACAGACGCTGCAGCCCCTCCATCCCCTCGGCAGCCCCCGCAGGGCAGCTCCGTGTGTGTGCTGGAGCCCAGAACTGCAACAGCGCTCCAGGTGCGCCTCAGGGGCTGAGCAGAAGGGTAACATCACCTCCCTGCGCCCAAAGCCCAGCCCGGGCGGGTTTTGAGGGAAAAGTGTTTGGAACAAAGCTCCGTCAGCCGAGACCCGCCCGAAGCGGCACCGCCCGCCCGCCCCGCCAGGGGGCGCTGCTGACGCGCAGGCCGCTCAGCCGAGCGCCGAGCGCGCCGGCCCCGGCCC
>NW_026623352.1:1339077-1347131 GCF_030028575.1 Malurus melanocephalus
GCCCCGGCCCAGCCCGCGCAGCCGCGCGCCGATGCGCGGCGCTGAGGGCGGCGGGATGGCGCTGTGGCGGGGGCTGCGCTGGTGCCGCCGCGCCTTCGCCTGGCTGCCCGTGCTGCTCATCGCSCTGCTCCTGCTCTGGTCCTACTACGGATACGTCTGCGAGCTCTGCCTCGGTGAGTGCCTGCCCGCGCCCGGCGGGGCCCGCCCGCCACGGGCCGCGCCTCGGCACCGGGAGGAGCGACGGGCCGGGGGCTTCGGGCCATTCCCCTTTTCCTCCTGCTTTTCCCTTCTTTCTTCTCTTTCTCCTCCTCCTCCTCCGCCTCCTCCTCTTTCCCCACTCTTCTTTCCCCTTCTCCCCTTCCTCCTTGTTCTCCTCATTCTCTCCTCCTCCTCCTGCCGTTCCCGGTGTGAGCGGGGCCCCGTGCCCGCCCCGGTGCAGCGCGGTGTCCCAAGGCTCCGGTCCCGGCACTCATCGTGCAGAGGGAGAAATACTTTATTACGAGTCGAGTCCATTCCGGGATTAATGTGGGGGTTTAGGGCGTGCTGCCCTGTTTTCCACAGGACTTGTCCCCCGGCTGGGGTGGGTGGGGTGGGTGCGGGTTGTGGGTGCTGTTTGTTAGTCATGAGCCCTTGTTTTGTGCATCCCTGTCAGCAGRGAGGTGGCGTTTGAGAGGATTAAGAGAGTGATGCCACAGTGAAAGCCGGTGTTGTGATTTGATAACGTCCAGATGTGATTTATGAGCTAAACAGTAGCAAACATTAGTCTATGCCCTGCCTTACAATCGTTCTTTYTTATATTCTGAAAAGGAAAGAAGTTACATGAAATTACACTCAGACGTCGACTTGTTACAGTAGCACGGAAAACACTAGGTTTTAGAAAAGGCTAGTAATTGTACATTGACTGTAGCAATTTAATTGTATAGCAAGTTGCAAACTTTCTTATATTTGTTATTTCTAGTTCAATGTGTTACTAGAAAAAAGGGTTGCCAGGTTTGGTGGAAAGAAAAGCTGTCAGCTTGGACTTGTGAAATGGTGAGGGGGAGATGTCGCTCCTCAGGACAGAGTAAGGCAGRTAAAAGAAACCAAAGATCCCAGAAAGTATAGTCTGAGATGTTCGTGTGACAGGAGGTGCCTTCTGGTGCTGCACAGCAAACGTAAATCAGGTGTTCATTAGGGTTTGTGCAGTGAGCTCTGTTGTTTTCTCTTCATGGGAACTAGAATGAAGTGCAGCTTCTTGGGTCTGTTTTAATCAGCAGCTTGGCAAAGCCCCCAAACACTTCATCACGTTTATCCCATCTATCTCTGAGWCTGTGGGCTGTTTCTTTCAAGAATTCACATAGAATATCTCCGAGGTGCATGTAACTGTCATTAGAACATGTGACAAAAAATGTGGCGTATTTTCCTGAAATGCTGTCAGTCTTTTGAAATGTGCTGTGCAAATTCCATAATGCTGAACTCGGGCTGATCCCAGGTCTGGGTGCAGCTGTTAGAGGAGACTCAGGTGATTTGAGGAAGGTTTGGATTGGGGCTGCATTGCTCTGCAAATGTTTGTTCAGCTGGCAGGAGCTCAGCTCACTGCCTGGAATCACAGCTTAAAATCAYTCATTTGCTCACACCCGCCTATTTTTTTGCCCCATTTCTTCCTCATCTCTTTTATTTGTGTGTGGAGGAGTTTATCTATGCAGAAGTTGAAATGACTAAATTATTTCAGGTTTTGAGCATGAACTGTTGATCTGTGCTGTTACTTGCAAACCACCTCCCAGGACTTTCTCTTGTCTCCATATTTCTGACACAGCAAGGCTTGCTGTGCTGGCTGCCTCTTCCCAGCTGCTGTGAGCATGTAAATACTGAATGCTTTGTCTGGAATCTTGGTTTGTGTCTTCAGTTGTGCTGAGTCCTGGAAATGCTGCGGGGTGATGTCTGGGAGGCATCTCCTGATACTGGATTTGAACTCTGTCACTGGGGTGGCCAGTGAGTCATAGGAGGAAGCTTCATTTCTTGTTTGGCTGGTACAGTGACAGCAATGATCCTGCCATAAAATCTTTTATATAATCTGTGTTTTTGCTCTTTTTTCTAATAAAATCCTTAGCAAGGCCCTGCTACAGTTGTGATCAGGAGGGAGCCAGGCAGTGTTTGTGAAAAGCTCCTCATAGCTTGACTGGCAGCAAACCAAAGGAAAAACTAAAGGTTTCCTATCAGTCTTATTTACCTGAAAYTGAGTAGGCAGAGACATAACAAAGATTCAGGGGCTTTTTTTATCTTCATTGCTGTGTGTCACAGAACTCTGTCTTCCAAGCAACGTTCTGTCAAAATACCAGAGAACTCTCTGTTCTCAGTTAAAGAAAGCTGTCCTTGTCTCTTCTGTTAAACTTGGGTGCTGGCTTTTCAAATAAAATAATGGATGGATTTTCAAATAGTTGCTACGAGGAGACATTGAACAATGTTCCTTTTACTGGTTGCTCAAAGGGGTTTTGTTAGTAGGGCTTTTCTCTCATTATGGTGAACTAAGAAGGAGGTTATAAAATTTCTGCTGGTACAAAGTGTAAAAACCATGGAGTCATTGCAGTTGCTTAGTAGGCCAAAGCTGAGAAATTGATATCTTTTTAATTATGCTGATGCAGAAATGCTTTGGGACAGTGCTTACAGTAGAGGGTCAAGATCACCTGGAGATCAGTAGAAAGCAGTGCAAGCATGAGAATGCACAGAGATTCAGCTTGAACAGGTGCTAGAAGGAGCACTGGTAATCTTGTCACACCACTGTCACCAGAGGATTGGTTTTGTCATATTTCTAATGCAAAACATCCAGAAGATAYTTTATCAGCAGGGGAAATACAGCATAAGTAACAGTTACTGAACATCTTGCTGTGGGTGTGTGCGTGAGTGAAGAGTTGTTATGGATGTTTTGATTTGATGCTGAACTGTTGGTTCTCTCTTTGCCTCTTGAATTTGAAGAGTTTTTTCCTAAAATGGCTGTATTTCACATAGAAATGCTATTTGTCTGAAACTTCTGTGAAATTCCAATTTGCTCTGTGGACACATGTTTTTATTTTCTTTTCCAGTGACTGTGAGCAACCCTGTGGAGAAAGGTACGTGTGACARTTTATTATTTGACACTCATTCCTTGTGTAAAAGTATTGACAAATGTTCTGGCTGAAATATCAGAAATATTTGCTGCCCATTTTTTAAAGGTACTTCCTTTTCCAGTGTTTCCCTSCTGTAATTACACCCTCCTGCGGTACACAGCATGCTGCCCCTSCTGGGTGCATTGGGAAATGCCCTGTTTAGTCACAGGATGGGCAGAACATGGGAAAGGCTTTGATCCCTCTGACTCTTTCAGGAAAAGCTGTGCGTGTCTGTGCACACCCACACGCCTCTTCTCCTTTCCCTTTCACATTTCTAGAGCTGATTTTACAAGCCAAACAGAAAATACTAGTTCCCATCTGCAGCCCACCTGTTTTTTTTTTTCCACTATTCCATTTGATCTTTCAGTGGAAGCTATTTTTGATAAGCTTTTTCTCTCAGTTYTGGTGCCCACTAACAGATCTTGAGTCATAAACACAGCAGGATTACTCAATGACACTCTTTAGACYGGTGTGTTGGTGGAGGCCACAGTCATGTTCTAAGAATAAGGAGTCAGTGGCTATTTTAATATTCTTCCCCTTCTTTCCTGGAGGTGCTTTGGATGCTTTTGGCTAATCCAGGTGTTCTTTTGGTGACTTTCTTCTTCTGGGRTTATGAAGGCCAGAGGTAGGTGTAGTGTAAGCTGTTCCATGAAGAACAGTGCCAGCTGACATTTAAAGATCCTCCAGATTGCTGCATCCAGTAAATTCTCTTTCCCCTGTAGAACAGTTCTAATGTTTGATTGTTACAGAGAAACTACAAAAAGCAGGATGTTAATGATTACTCAGAAGAAGGAAGTTAATAGTTCCCTAATCTATTAGTGCATCTCCAGGTCAGCTTACTCTACCATGCTCTGTGCTGCTTGATTGACAAAATTAAATCTGTTGCAAGATTTATCTCCTTACATATTAATTTAAAGTGGCTGAGTCCCACCTGCATGTAGTGTAAGGATAACATCTCCAACCAGCTTGGAGCACGAGAATTACTTGGCTGTGATTCACAGCTCCTTTCCCCGGTCCGTCACGTCCTTGTGAGATGTGTCCCATCATCTGCCATCTCATTAGAAAGTCTCAGTGATGCATTTGGCCTTTTTTAACGATTTTCACACAGGAAAATAAGTGTTTTGACACAGTTGAGAAGTGTTTAGATTTTAGATTTCTCTTYCCAAGTAGTTGTTTTAATCTTATTTTCTAGAATGTGAAGCTTAAATGAAAWGGGGGAAATGAGATTGTTATTGCAATTAAATGATGTATTTAAATAAAGCTATCTTGTAACTGTTTGATAACATCTTAATGAGCTGAGTGTTGAAGAAATGGCAAATAGTTCATGGGCTGAAGGACAGCTCCCTTGGCTCCCTGTCCATGGAATRCCTTCTAAAATCCAAAGGCTCTGAAATAAGGTCTGCATGTTGAGCTAACACTACTCTGACACACACTGGTTTCATGTGATATCTTTGTGTCTGGTGCTTTACAGTTCTTCCTCAGTAATCACAAGACCTATTTTGCTCAATTTTCCTTATTTGTTTTATTGTATCAACTGTGGCAAATGTAAAATACATTTAATAAGATATTTGCCTTTTTCTGGTGGTGTAAAGCTCAAGTAATTTCTCTCTGCCCTCACAAGTAGAACGTGGTTCAGGAGGGGGCAGTGCACTCTCTGCTTCCACCTGCATTTAGTAGCAATGAACCCCAGTACTGGGAGGTGCCTGAATATTGCAAAATTCACCTTTACGCTGCTCAGCACCAGCCAGTTCTGCCGGGCCTGTGCCTGGGATGTGGGGAAGGGACAGGGGTCCTGTCACTCCCAGTGATATGGGATTTTCACCTGCCCTGGGGGACAGTTCTCTTACAGCTGCATCTTCCTCAGCCATGTAATGGGATCAGGTGGAGCAGGGGAGGCTGTGAGATTGGTCACCCCTGAGCTCTGGGATGCTGCTGACCCTGAGCCATAGGGTTTAGCTGGACTGTAGTAAAGGGTGGTACTGGATGAACATCTGTCTTTTCCTTTCTTTTATTTATTTKTTTGACACTGYGAAAAATTTGAATTATGCCCMTCATGGATGAAACCTTTGCTTAAGAAGTCATTTCTCAGTTTCTATTTTTTCTTTTCTTGTTTTGTTTTTAGTGACCTATCTTGTAATATTCCATATTCTCTTTGTGCTCTTTGTGTGGACATATTGGAAGTCTGTTTTCACTCTCCCAATACCRCCAGGCAAAAAGGTAAGAGACCAAACACTTTTCATTCCTTGCAAAACAAAAGCAGAGATGTTAAAGAGAACTCAAAATTCCTCCAGTCTAGTTGATCTGGAGAGGACAGTCAGATACAGACATGTTTGAATTCTTTTCTAACAAATGTTTACTTTGTCATGTTTCTTGGATTGCTAGATCTATTTTTTTTTTCTTTTGGTTTTACCTCTCTATGAACTACTAACAAAACACCATGTCTGGAGCAACAGAATGAGGTCTATATTTGTGTGGCACTCCAAATATGTGCAGCCTTGAKCTGATCCTGATTACAAGAATGTAAATTTATAAATAACTACTAAACCTGGTTTTAAAAATATAAAACAGTGGCTGGAGACAGATTCTTGCTCCCTAGAGAGATGCTGAAAGTGTTATAAGAGTGAGTAATGGTGTCCACATAAAGCAGCAATTGGAGCAATTCTAGGAAGTTGTTTTATGAGCCTTAATTTCACCTTTTCATTTCTTACTGATGTGTCTCTCAGTGTTCTGGCTGTCCAGCAYTCACCATCTCCCTTTGTCTTCTTAACAACCACATTTTCCCACTATATTAATCTCAGGAGCAGGAGTGGGAGGTAAAAAGGTTTCCCAGCTTGCCTGTATTTGAAATCCTCTCTCTGCTGTCCATGAGTGACTGTTCCTCTCATGGCCTCTCCTCCCAGTTCCACATGTCCTACGCTGACCAGGAGCGCTACGAGAACGAGGAGAGGCCCGAGGTGCAGAGGCAGATCCTCGCCGAAATCGCCAGGAAGCTGCCGGTGTACACCAGGACAGGGAATGGAGGTCAGCTCAGCAGGGAGCTCGTGGCCCCAAATCCACCCACACACACTCAAGTGGCACTCCAGAGGATCCTGCTGGCCAACCCAGTGCCACTGCCAACCCATTCCCAGTGCCACTGCAGGCACCCCCTAACTCACATGCAAAGGATTTGAATGTCTTTGCTCTCAGGGAAAACAAAAAAAGCCTTGAACCCTCCCATTTGGTGCAGTGTCAGGTKCTGCCTTTGAGAAGCAGAACGTTAMCCTTTGGATTTACAGCTCAAAAGCCCACATGTGCTGCCTGTGTTTAGCAATAGCAGTACAATAACCAAGTCTATCATAATTATTACTCAAAATTGAGTCTGGCTTAGAGATGCAGGACATACTTATGTGGCCAGTTTTCTAGACTATGTTCAATGATTAAATGCCTATTGCACTCCCTTCACAGCTTAAAGAACTCTGTGTTCACACTGCAGGCTCTGACCTGCTCATTTATGTCAGGCAAGCCAGAGAATTCTGAAGTAGAGAACTGCAATAAATCATATTAAAATGATGAGTGAGTGTGGAAGCAAGTGTACAGTTTTGGTTTGTTACTTTTGCTGGCTGTATGATTTAGACTAGGTTTAGGTTAGATGTTAGGAAGAAATTCCTCCCTRTGAGTGGGGAGGGCCTGGCACAGGTTGCCCAGAGAARCTGTGGCTGCTGCATCCCTGGAAGTGTCCAAGGCCAGGTTGGACAGGGCTTGGAGCAGCCTGGGATAGTGGAAGGTCCTGGGATAGTGGAAGGTGTCCTGTCCATGGCAGAAGGTTGGAAGCTGACGATTTTTAAGGTCCTCTCCAACCCAAACCATTCCACAATTCTGTGTTTTCAGAGAGGATTGTTCCCCCATCTGCAGTTCTCCAGCAGAACTATGAGTGTTGCTTACCTKATTATGACCTGGCAGCAAACACCAGCTGCAAACACAGTCCCCTGCTGATAGAGGAAAGAAAAAGAACAGTTAGGAAATGAGCACTTTTCCATTCTTTGGTGTTAATTTGCCTCTAATTTCAGGGATTCGGTTCTGTGACAGATGCCAGCTGATCAAACCTGATCGTTGTCACCATTGCTCTGTTTGTGCCATGTAAGTTATGGGCTGTCCTTCACCCAAGTGCCAACAGTCACCACAAGGTTCTGGGAATGGGCTGCTCCTTCACAAGTCCTTTTACACAAAAAATCAGAAATCATTTTCATGTCTCTTTATCTACACCAGAACCAAGGACTTTACTTGGTCTTCAAACACTAAGAAATGTTCCACCTTAAAATTATACCTGCCTTAAGAAACTTAGAGACAGTGTCATTTGGAGTTTTTATCRTGTAGCAATCTCACAAAAATCAAAGGACTTGCTCTTGATCTGCAGTTGGTGATAAAGTACCAATTAAAAATCCTCCATTTTTCTTTTTTGTCCTTTTGCAGGTGCGTGCTAAAAATGGATCATCACTGTCCATGGTATGTCCTAGATACTGGTTTGTGGTTTTCTGAAAGACTACTTTCRTATATTTCTGTATGCCTCTCATATCTGTATACGTCTCACATTTTAGGCCATCCATCTCTTTAATTTGGGAAATGTATGAAATAATTGCACTTTGAAATTGCCTTTTTGATAATTTGCACATTTKATATTTTAACAAATCATTCATGTTTGTTCCATAGCCCATGTGTAAAAATGTGATAATATTGATAAAATTTAAACCTCAACTGCTAATTCACTCATTAACTGTTATTCAAATTTGAAAGGATCTCCAGCTTAGCCTTTTCTTTGGGCTGTCTCAGCATTTCAGCTGCACTTGGGGGTGCTTTCAATAACATTTGCACATGGATTGTTTCTGAACTGATGCTGGTCAGAGACAGTCTGTGCAGAAAACTGCATGGATGAATTGAGCTTCACACTTTTTGAGA
>NW_026623352.1:1348323-1363303 GCF_030028575.1 Malurus melanocephalus
TCAGTTACTGATGATTGTTTGTACGCAAGCAGGGCCAGCTGACAGCTCCAGTAAGAGACTGGTCTATAGCCCCTAATTCCTGTCCCCTYTGCTGCACAACTCTATGTTTTTGTTGAAGTAACTTAACTTTGMCATGCATAATTGTTCCCTGAACTCAGCAAGGCACAGCTCTGAGCCCTGGAGGTCCCCAGCATCTGCCTGTGTGCGCTGCTGGCCACCTCTGGCTCTTGGCTCTTCTGCTGTCGAAGGAAAGGAGTCTTTCTTCTGCTTGGAAAGCCCCACTTGGMTGTTAAACTTTCCCAACCCCTCTGTGCTCAGTTCTGACACTCCCCAATAGCAGCAGGGTTCATGTTCTCTGGATTTAGCTTGAGCAAGGTGCAGAATTTTAATATRTGCACAAGAAACTCAGCAGAGCTTAAACAGGGCTTCAGGAGCTCCTGCCTGCTGCTTTCCCATGGAGCCCACCTGGGGAGCTGTGGTGGAGCTGGATCTGAGCAATACAAAGAGTTAGTGACACCCCCCCACTCTTTKTGCTATGGTACAGGAGGGGAAATGAACCACATTCATTTCTTTGTCTCTTCTTGCTTTTTAAAGTAAGGCTGACTTTTGTCTATACAAGTTTAAGAACTCCCAATAGGAGTTTTAGAAATTATCTTTCTTTTCTCTTAAGTACAAAGAATTTCAATCTTTAATTTGTTCCTATCACTTGTTCTGTTTTCTTTCCAGGGTGAGCTGACCAAYGGACGCTCCAAATTTCACATCCTTTTCCTTCTCTTTGTGTCAATCATGTTCTTTGTAAGCCTCATGTTTCTGTTTGGTTACCACTGCTGGCTCGTCAGCAGAAACAGATCCACTCTAGGTAAGGYTCTTCTGGGTGTCTCCTTCTAGTGAGACACACCAAAGGTGCTGTGAGAAGGAAAAACAAAAAAAAAAATCTATTTGTTCTATTTCTGTACATTCCTGCTGCTTTATGAGGGGATGAAGATTTAGGATTTTAGTACAAGTTGCAGAAATTTGTCACTTCAAATGATCTGCATTTGTTAGCTGGYGTGACAAAAGCTTTGTTTGGGAGACCAGAGCCTTAAAGCGTAGAAGTYCAATTATAAAAATGTTATGCATATGTAAAACTACATTTGCTATGAAATGAGTGCAGCTTTTCAGGAATAATGCTTTGTTAAACTCCTGTGCTGGRGTGAATCTCAGACCAGCTTAGTTAGCTTTGGAATCAGTGTCCATCTTTAGTGATAAAGGCAAGGAAGTTCTGGCTATAAAACCAAAGAAATTATCATCTAAAGAAGTATAATTTTGCCAAGTAGTTTCTTTTTCTTTCCTCTGATAAACGTTCAACTTTCAAAGCTTTTTGGATAAAGTTTTRTAACAAAACAGACTGAGAAAATATTCTGATTTTATCAAGTTATTTACCTCAAAAGTCATTTCATGGAGCACTGAAGCTCATCTATCCCAAAACATCAGGCCTGTGCAGCAGCTGAGAARGGAGATTAAATTGTTCCAAAGTCACTCAGGATTCTCCTCCTCTCTTTTCTTAATTTATGGCTCACCATAACCCACAGTTTATTTGCATTTGCTTGTCCCTAATGCTTGTTCATGATAACACTGATGAATGAGGTAATTTAAATCTCCTGTGCCTCTTCTAGAATATGCATAGATGACCAACCTACTTTCAGTCTGACTTTTTTACCTAGAAGTTTTTACTCTCTGAATTTCATCAAGTCTCAGATCTTTTGACTCTATTCTCAGGATGAAACAATTCTTTGTGGGTTGGTTTGACTGTTCTGTAGGTTCAGTTGCACGACCAAATTCCTGCCTTCAGTTGAAAAGTCTTTACAGGCTTTGTAAAATAGGAAAAAATATTATTTTGAAATCTGTATTTATAGAATCTGCTAAATCACGTTGTGTTGGGGTGGCTACAAGATGCACAATCCTGTTTCGGAGTGTTTGGCATTGATTTTCCTTTTTTTTCCCACTGAAATTGCATCTATGTGCAGAGGCTTTCTCAGCTCCGGTGTTTCAAAATGGCCCAGACAAAAATGGATTCAATCTTGGCTTTGTGAAGAATCTCCAGCAAGTGTTTGGGGAAGAAAAAAAGCTCTGGTTGCTGCCTATTGCCTCTAGGTAAGCAATAATTAAGGCAGTGCTAAAAGCTGACATAATTACAGTTTTTCCCATTTTGTGTACAGCTTTAGGTCACAGGAAAGTGGTTTGTTTTTTTTTTTCTTTCTTTCAGTAAGAGTGAGGACATGTGAATGACTGTGTCATTCAGTGGGGACATGTGAATGACTGTGTCATTCAGACACAGAAGTGTGATTTCCACCCTGAAGAATCTGTGGGATTAAAAAATTGCTCCTCTTTCATAAATGTTTTCTTTAGTTCCCCCCTCACTTCTAGCTGTCCACAAGTTAATTTTTACAGGGTTTTTTTTTTTCTGTATTCAACCAACTTGATCAAATTAGCACATTTACCTTCTACTAAAAATTACTTAATTTCCGGCCACAAGTTTCAACTTTTGTTCTCCAGAGAGAGCTTCAAGGAACTGAGAACCAAAATGAAAAGTAAGCACGGCACTTTACAAAGTATAAAGATGATTTTAAGTAAACGTGGGAAACACAGACAACAGCAAACTTCATTTGCAGCAAAAATGTGCAGAAATTGTCATCCTTTCAAGTCACTTGCTGTTTTTCCAGTGTTTCTCTCTGCCTTTTTCCATGCAGCCAAGGGGATGGACATTTTTTCCCAATGAGATCCTTGAATGAAGCTCGGAACCCTCTCCTGACAAATGAGGAGCAGTGGGAAGAGGATGGAATAGATGAAGAGCCTCAGAGTAAGGAAATGAGTTGTCCTGACCTACAGTGGCCAGTAGATGAATTAAAGGAGCTAATCAAATAAAAAACTGTGTTGATTAAGTCCCTGGGCAGCTCTAACTTGAGTAATGAGCACAGACTAAAAATAAGCTCTACTGTGCAATTGATTCTTAGCAAATTTCTACTTGCAAGTGAATGAATTGAGAAGGTGTTTCAAAGGCTAGAGAAACTGAAATTGCGTCAAATTGTGAGAGTATTTACCTGCAAATGTTGCTGCCTGCAGCACAGTTACTTGGGACATAAAGTGGTRCCTGCAAAAAGGAGAATATTTAGATTTTTTTTGAAGTGTGTTTTTCCTCTGAGAATGTGTGAAACAGCTGTGCAAACACCTGAGTGCAGAGGTGCATTTAGGAAGCTGCTTTGTATTTTGTTCAGCTTTATTACAAGAGTTAATTTACCTGCTCTTCCTGTTTTGTTGTATACATTTACGTAGTCATAAGGTAACACAAATGAGTTTTTTTAAAAAAAACAAAATTGGCTTTAAATAGAAAACTGTGGCGTTCCTGTGAATTTTTAATGATGCTTAAAATAATTCCCCTAGGAATGAGTCAGAGCTTCTTTCAATTTTTACAAATTTTAAATTCTCTTAATAAATAATTAATTCTTCCATATKAAAACATTGACAGTGAGGTGATTTTTGCTAAATCAGACCCCAGGTTATGCTTTGGAGCTTATATGAAGTCTCTCAGTTTATAGTGCTCATAAAATAACTGATACTGATTTCCAGGCAGTTGAACTGGATGATCATTGTGGGTCTTTTGAACTACAATATTCAGATTCTCTCTTACACAACAGAAATAAAGCATTAAAAATGTCTAACCAGAAAGATCTGAAATGTTCCACTAAAACTGCAAGACCTTTATTTGTCTTTGTGGCTTTAAAGCTTGTGACTTGGTTATGAGATAAAAAAAGCCATAAATAATAGAGTAATCTCAATTTAAAAACAGCTGTTCAGTTCGCTCTGACAAGTGGTTGTCTATTTTTGTTTGTAATGATCCTTAAAAACACAATTCCATGCTTAGTGAAAAACAGATTCTCAGTGAGAAAAGCAGATTTTACCTCTAAGTGCTTTGCTTTTCATTKGACAGGTTCTGGGGAAGGCTCATCCCTTGCCATAGAAAGGGAGACATAGCAGTGTGAAAACCCAATGGTGTAAAGCTTGATCACAAAGGTGAGTGTTTGTTTCTTTACTTCCCTCAAAACCACTGCTCTGCAGGGAGTGGGGAGGTGATGCTGGGCAGCTTTTGGCTTTAGCAGAACCACATTTGTCCAGCTTGCCCAGAAATCCCTTGTTCAAGGGACCCTAAAGGGAAGCAGAGGTTCTCAGCTCGGGGCTGTTTGCTGGCACAGGCAGCACCAGAGCCACCAGCACAGTGTGGAGGGGAGGACAAAAACCCTGCAGCTCCTCTGGAAATCATGGCAGGTAATGACTCTTGCACTGATTCATGCTGTGACAAGATGGGAATTCCATGCAGGGATCCATGGGAAGGGTGGGATGGTGCAGGTGCAGGCTTACACTGAGCTGAGAGCAGCCAGGTTGCAGCTGGGAATACAAGGAAGCGACCTGGAATGTCACATCAGCTGTCAGTCTCTTACCCAGGCTTTTTCTCACCCTGGAAAAGGTGGGTCACAACAGATGACACAGGCTGGGGCAGGTGATGCTTCCAGAACATTCCCTGCTCTGCCACCTGTTTGACTGGGAGAGCTGGGGAGATGCCCCACACGTCCTGCCCCAGGAGCTGCAGGCAGTGCAGAGGACACAGGGTCCTGGTGTCCCAGGGGAGTGTGAGTGACCGTGATTCCAGCAGCATCCTCTGCTGTCYCCTTGCAGGAGGTGCCATTGTCAGGTGGAATTTGCCCCTCTCTGTTCCATGGCAGGTGACAGCTGAGGTGTGGCAGAGCACTGGAGTCCGTGCCTGGCTCCCCTGGCAAACAGCCCCTCCAGTTTCTTGCAATAGCTTCTGGCACCTTGTGGGTGTGAGCCCACTTTGTTCCACTAAGARAAACCCTGGAGTGTTTTTCTGTCAGTGAGGGCTGCATCCCATCTTGTACCAGGGCAGGGAAACCCAGCATTTTCCCTCTCATTCTTCATGGCTTTAAAACAAATCCCAAACCCAGACCAGCCCCAGACCAGCCCTCCATCACAATCACAGCACTGCTACAGTTGCACTTTTTTATTTCTTTTAATTTCAGCTTCCCTCTCAGGAGCCAACATCCCTTCTCTTGGCAAGGACTTCAGTTTTGAGGGGCAGAAAASAAGTGGATCTTCAAGATGAGAAAACATCCTGAAGTATCGTCTGCTGGGAACCTGCATTCTAGAATGCTTCTCCAGAAATCCTGCTGTCCAGATGTCCCAAGGCTTTATGAGTTTAAGTTACAGAGTTAACAGAACTATTTTACAGAGTGATTCTGGCCAATCTTCTTTGGCCTGCTCTCTTTATTTTATAAATACTATATATTTTTTATTCAAAATAGGTTAAAATGTTGATGCGAGTGCATTTCCAAAGGCCTTTTCATTTTGCAAACATCAGGGACTCAAGCTCTTGAAATTCTTCCAAGCCATAATATTCTTGGGGATGGTTATTTATTTTGAGACTGATTCTCCAACCTTCTCTGACAAGTGGCATTTTCTAACRTGTTTAAATTCTGAGTCAGTTCAGCTCAATGCGAGACAAACCCAGTTAAATCTGGCACTAAATTGGTAGCTGAATGTAAGTGTTGAAAGGAAAAGTGCTGAACATGCACATGTACATGTGCAGCTGTGAATAAAAATAAAATATTCACATTGCCAGTATCAAGATTCAAGAATATTGTGGCCATAGATATTTTTAAAACTTCTTTTATGATGGTGTTATTGTCTTAGAATTTGGGTTATAGTCTTTTTGCCTAATCCTACTTGTAGGCACCTAAAATGCAAAAGGGAACTTCAGACTGTCCAGTTTGCATTAATTCCTAGGGCTAAAATAGCCACTCATTCCTGGATCAGTGTTTGATGGAGATTTGTGTGTTCATGGAGTCAGAAAGGAAGATGTGAATTTGAAATGTGCACTGAAAGTGTAGCTCCAACAGTCGTGTTTGGAGTTTGCACTCCACAAGGCTTGGTTGAATCCCAAAATGCTGAAGGCACAATTGACATATGGAATTTTTTCATAATTCTTGCCAACTCAGTGCACTGACTGGTTTCAGGGGTTTCTGCACTAAGAGGTGATCAGATTTTTTTTCTGCATTTTGCTGCATTTACAAAGAGATCTATTCCCTGTTTTTGTTCTGGGGAATGGAACTGAGACTTGGCTGGCTGGATTATGGACATTTTTCTAGATCTGAGTCCTTTATTTTTATCTGCATGATTCAGCCCAGTCCATCACTCTTGTTTGAATTAGGTGCATGCTGAAAGTATTGCTGTACTGCCTCTAAGATCATTTAGTACCATTTTCTATTCCATTTTTATGTTTATTTATCAGCCCACTGGTGTTGACAGTGACTACAGGAGCAGCTGTGCATGTCAAGAAAAAGGACCTGCCGAGTGAGTTTGGTAATGAAGGCTTTGCCTACAAACTGRCCCCGTTTTTCCTCAGTTTCCCCTGCTGCTGCTGCCACAGGAAATGTGCCTGTGAGACGGGAGAGCCTTGCAGAGGTTCCTTCCGTAACAGTAGGTGTTTAACTYCTGGTTGATCTGTGCCCTGGGGACAGGAATTTTATCCCTCAGCCTCTGCAGTTTGTGTGGAGCAGGCAGTGATGATCTCTCCACAATGTCACTGCTGAATTTGGTTGTGAGGGGCCAAGGTGGGCTGGCCCGGGCTTGGGTGGGTTTGTGTCTCCTCAGGGTGGTCCTGAACACTCAATGTTCCTGCTTCAGCCACCTGAGCCCCATCTGTTGAGTGGCTCTGTCACCAAACGGCTGCTGAGTGCTGGAAATGTTTTTCCTGTCAATCTCAAGCTGCATTTCTAATGTAAATCTGGTGTTGGGCCTTGTGCTGTGTGTGATGAAAGGTGGCAGCTGAATTCATCACCTCATTCCTAGCAAAATGTGCTCCAGAGGGGGAGCTTGAGAGGATGATGGCAGCTAAACAGGAATTCAACAGGAATTTAGCACATACAGAGTGCTATTTGTGCCTTTAAAAACTTTAAATTCCTTGTATATAAAACCAGGAAGATGATTTGGTGACTTTGATTCTGTCAACTGAAGTGTATTTTTCCAGAGCTGTGTGGATTTGCAGGAGTTTTCTGAGCAGGTTCTTGTGTCCCTTCTGGGTTTGGTTCTGGTTACAGCCCTGTCATTCTCTGAGCTCTTTCTCTGCCAGGCAGCAGCAGCAGCTCTGCAGGAGCACCCATGCTTGCTCTTGCTGCTGCATTGCTCATGAGGAGCACAGAAAATCAGGTGTTGTCTTCTAATATTAAGCCAGATGTCTTTATGATAACCCAGGTGYCCAGCTCAGACTGAGAAACAGTTTTAAATGTTTCCAGGTAACTTTATTCAGTCACTTTTCTTGTAATTAGTTATGGCCAACTCTTCCCTTTCCTTCAAAGCAGCTCAGCCTCCTGTGGTTGTTACAAACTCTTGTCCAGGTAGAAACATACAAAGTTTATCACTTCAGAACTACTTCCCATCAATATCCACCCATCAGATGCTGGAAAGCTTCATGAAATGTGAAACCCAAAAGTGTAAAATGAGGCAGAACAAAATGGGAAAAACCCACTTGTCTGAGTGAGCAGCTCTGTTTTGTTCCCTTCTGCTCACATAAGGTGATATCCTTAGGTTACCCTTGGCCTGTGCCCTGGTTATGCTGAGTAAATGCACTGGAAAACAGAATTTCCTCAGGCTGCTGTGGTCACTGCTGCAGGTGACAAAACAGAATATTCAGTCCCGGGTGTGTTAGTATTTTTAAACTGCAAATGGCTCTTTTGGGGGTAYAATCCACTGCAACACCTCCTTTGTTTTCCATGCCCTGATCCTCATCCAGAGGCTCTCCATCATCTCTGAMTGTAAGGGCTGTATCATCAAACCTCTCCCTTTCCTGCACCCTCCATCCCAGCATTCCAGSACTGGGATTCACCCCACCACCACCAATGACACTGCAGCTCTGGGAGCTGGACAATGATTCCAGTTCATCCCGTGTGTGTCTCACGCTGCCTTGTGCTGGTGTCACAACATCCCAGGTTATGCTCTGAGCCCTCTGTGCAAGAGCAGTCCAAGTGTTCCCTGTGGCACTGTCACCATGTGGTGTTTGCTGTCAGGCTCTGGGTGCRGGCTGTACACACAGTTACACTTAAAGCACTTGGTGAATTGCTAACGTTTGAGTCTCAGTGCTGATGCTGATGGCAGTTGTGTAACTGTAGGGCTGCTGAAGGTGTTGAACTCCAGCCTGGAGCAGTGTGGGAGCAGCAAGGGAATTGTCTCAGCCCCATCCAGGGGCTGTTTTCTCTGCCTCAYTGGATCTACACTACAGAATAAAGTAGGAAATTAGATTTTTTCATCACAGGGTCACAASAGCTGCTGTCCTCAGTGGGTCTCTGCCTGTGTAGAAGCCCCTGTAGCTGGAGAAGATTTTATTGGTTGGTTCAGTGTAGCCAGGGTGAGGGRGCCGAGTGCTGGAGGGAAATCTCCAACAGCCAGCCACGGGCCAGCCCCTGTCAGTGATGTCAGTGAGACAGGACCACCAGGCCTGTGCAGCTCTGCCAGCAGTGACCAGGCAGTAACTGTGGCTCGAGTGCCAACCAGTGTGTCAGACACACCAGGCTGTGGGCTTGTGAGCTTCAATCAGGGCACAGAGGGCTGAGGTCGGGGGCAGCTCCTTCCTTGCTCCTCTTGCTCATATTCCAGCATTTCACAAATGCATCTCATATCCTTCACAAGGCTGAGCTTCCTCAGCTGTGAGCAACTTTYCCAAGTGATGTTACCGTGGGAAAGGAGGGAATGCCTTTGCTGGACTTCACTGTGTGATGGCTGCAGTGTTATCCCTCTGCTCCTGGATTCATGCTCCAAAGTAACAACCAACCACCTCCTCACCTTTCCTCCTTCTCTCTCATCTACATTCAGGTACAAAAACCTGACAGAACATCATATTGATGTTCCTCTGGGYAGAACTGTCCTAAGTCCAGTCCTGGGCCAGCAAGTCCTGCCCAAGGAACCAGGACTTGTTAATCCTCCTTGCACTGCCAGGTTTCTCTTAGTGAGTTGTAACAGTTTTAGTAGTATAATCTTGTTTTCCTTTAAGCAGGGAACAGTACTGTATGTTTGAGAGGGCTGTACCCAGTGTGTGTGGGGTGCAGTCACTGGTGAGAATCAGGAAGATTCCGAATCGCACTATGCAATGAATGTTTGCTTCCTGKGACACAGGAATGGGACTCAGCAAAATCCACACCAGCTCCTGCTCTGTAGTTCTATATGCTGGTCTGGACTGAAAGCACAACTTGATGCATAAAGTCTGTAATGTGAATGTAAAATGTCAATGGGAAAAAATAAAAAAATTACTGGTTTTTCCCTGACTTTAGTGATGAAGAATGATGTGGTGAGCTGTTTTCAAGGCACCTGCCTCCTGCAGAGCAGTGACTATGTGCTGAGCAGCTACTCTGTGCTGGGCAGTTACTCTGCTGGGCAGTTACTCTGCTGGGCAGTTACTCTATGCAGAGTTTCTCTGCCGAGCAGTTACTCTGTGTTGAGCAGTTACTCTGTGCTGGGCACTTACTCTGTGCAGTTACTCTGTGCAGAGTTTCTCTGCTGAGCAGTTAACTCTGTGCTGAGCAGTTGCTCTGTGCTGAGCAGTTGCTCTGTACAGTTACTGTGCTGAGCAGCTACTCTGCACAGTTTCTCTGCTGAGCAGTTACTCTGTGCAGTTCCTCTGCAGAGTTTCTCTGCTGAGCAGTTACTCTGTGCAGTTCCTCTGCAGAGTTTCTCTGCTGAGCAGTTACTCTGTGCAGTTGCTCTGTGCATTTACTCTGCTGAGCAGTTACTCTGTGCAGAGCTGGTGCACTGGTGGAAGGGTTTAGTTAGCAGGTGAAGGAGGCACAGCTGACCTTGTTTTTTAAGCCAGAATTAATTAACTCAAAAGGGTCATCACATATTCATTTTGGTGACTCGTGTTACAGATTTTTGAAATGGATCCATAGTACTTGAAAATACCTCAATTTTATTGATATTTTTCCAATTCTATCAGCTTCTGCTTTGTTACAGAACACTTGCAAATCTAAACTGGTTCTGAACAGATCAGTGAAGGCATTTCATGGCAGAGGGGCTGTTTTCATTCCCAGCCTGCTCTGTCAGCCCCTCCTGCCTAGTGCTGCGTTCCCTGCCCTGGTCACAAACACTGAGCTCACACCCATTGCTGCAGGATTTCAGTCTCTTATCCTTTTTCCATCTCATTGTTAGTCTTCCCTCTTCCTCCTGAACATACATTTAAATATTTTCAGCTTTGAGCTGCTTGTGCTGGTTTTTTGGATACTGTGAAGGTGAGTAGATGTCATTTTATGCTGTTGTGCCATGTATTTTATTTGTAATTAACCTCGCTGTTTGTCAGCTCTTGGTTTGTGGTTCACATCATCAGGCCCAATTAGCTTTGCTTAGAGCAGGATCCTACTTCCTGCATTTTCTCTTTCATAAAAACCTTTCTTTATTCTCCACCTTCCGTTTGGGATGTAAACCTTGTGAAATAAAATGTAAGTTTACATTTCAAATACAAGCCTGTAAGTTGCTCATGCCTGCATGCTATTATTTTTGAGATTTTAAGATTTACAGCAGCATTTGTAAAACTAGTGGGTAACAGCCACTGCTTAAAAAAAGGTTATRTTAAGGAGGGGGGAAAAAACCACAACCCCAAAAAGATCCAATAAAAAGGACAAAGGTCTCATCTTTGTTTCTTATTCCAGCTGTGCTTGGAAAGAAATGCCTGCTTGCACSCAGTGCTGGTGTCACACAGCCCATGGAGCACACAGGTATCTGACCTGAAGGCTTCCCCTGCTGTTCCAGTGCTTCCTGAAGCACTTCCTTGAGTTAAACCTTGGACTCACTYCCATGGAAAGCCTGGAACCCCACAAAATTGGCCACCCCCTCTMCTTTCTAACCTGGGGAAGATATGTGCTGCCCCTTCTTGGATCAGCACTTTCCTTTCTGAGGGAATCAAAAACCCAATGGACTCTTGAAAGTGTCAGTGTATTATTTTCCCCTCTGCCTTTTTCTGGAGGATCCAGGAGCCTCCAGGATGTGTCCAGGAGAGCTCCCTGGGTCTCTGGAATGCTGCTGATGTAATGAACTGTTGGGCTGGTGCATGTGGCTTTCCCTGGGAGGAAGGAGGGACAAGTTTGTGWCTAAGAGCTGCTGTGAGGAGATGGGACCTGTTGTTCCACTGTTTGGATTTAACTCCATCCTTCTTTGGAATTAATTACACTATGGAGTAGCTTCCTGCTGTACTCACTGCCTGACTGAACAGGAGCTACTCCAGCATGATTCCAAATCCACTGCCGGAGTGGGGAACTTAGGGGTAGGAACATAGGAACTTGAAAAGGTCTTGTTATTTTATAATCTCCCTGCTCAGATAGCTGGTCCTCATCTGAAAATGCTCTTTGTGGTGCAAATGGGTCCCTCAAAGAGAGAACAGAACTAATCCTCAGGATCAGAGGATGGCAGAGCCGTGGCATTGTCAGTGTTAGCAGGAGGGTTTAACTTCCTCCCAGAGAAGCCAGGGGCTTTCATGTGCTGGAGCTTTTCCTTCAGGAAGAYGGGGCTGGAGCAGAACACCCCCTGCAGGAGCTGCTGTGGGTCAGAGGGCATCCAGCTGCTTTTTAGGAACCCAGCATGGCCTGGGCTGGCAGTTGTTGCAGCCAGCAGTGCCCTGTGCAGCCACTCAGCTGGGTGGTTAACACGCATCCCTTCCCCCTAACTCAATAGGAAGTAATTATTTTCCAAGGAATGTCAGGCAGGGACTGCTGCCCACCTTTGGGGTGTTGTGTTCAGGAGTTTAATGCTGCTGCTGCTGGCATTGAGACTTTTGATATCAAATGGGTTTTTACAAAAGCTTTGGRTACTCGTTTTTACTGTCAATGTTCTGACTATGCTGATGCTCTGTGGAGTTTCATTGGCATTTTCCAAGTGTTTGTACAGTTTCTACAGCTGAATATCCTGTATGTTCTGCTTTGTTGTTTTTTATTATGGTTTATACTGTACTGCAGGCAAGAACTGCATTAAAACCATTTTTGGCTAATTTATTAGACTTGTGAATGGTTATTTCCTATGCTCAGGCTCAACGTTCCCTCTCTGGAAGTGTTACACAAMTTTAATTAAATGGAATTACTGCTTGGAACAGGGAAGGTTCTTAATCTGTGACAAAAAAGACTCACTAAATGCTGGCATTGGTGGGGGCAGCCCAGACCTCAGCACTCCACTCACCTGATGAGACGTAAGAAGGGACTTGAAACAACGTTTCCTAATCCTGCAATTGTAGAACATGGGTCTATTTTTAAATAATAATGGTTAATATTGTGGTTAATAATGGTTAATATGGTTAATACATTTTCCTGAAGTTACCTCCCCAAAGTAAGGGAASGTACTGGCCAGATGGATATTGTATACTTGGTGCCAGGGATTTACAGGCAAAGAAAGAAGGGATTTAGCTGCAGATTGATTGATGTTTAATGTGACCCATACAATGAGTGCCTTGAGGGTTTGGAAAGGCTGCTGAGCCCTGAGGGCCACATTTGTCTTTAGCCCTGGTGTTCTGTGAACAGCACTAGAAATTGAGTTCCAACTTTTTGCCACAGTTTTCCTCTCATTAAAAAGAGTTGGTGAGAGTGATCCAGCCCCAAGTTTTCTCTTARAACTCCCAGGTTTTGTATGTGTATAATTTCCACAGGCAGTTGTGCTCCCACCCCCAATTCCCACCCAGTTTGCACATGTGCAGGAATTTTCTTAATTCAGGACCACTGAGGAACACAAYCAGGGGTGTTTCACTATTTGAAAATAATGTTTGCAGAGCAAAATTCCAAGAGTTGTAGCTTTGGTTCTTGGCCACCAGTCAAAGACCAAAAATGCCCTGTGGCTGCTCAGGAGGACATCAAAATCCTGGAAGCACTGGGAGTGGCTGTATGCTGGAGTGATGTCAAGTGACCCTAGAAATGAAGGACGCTCCACTGGGGTTTAGTTGGGTTTATTTTGCTCTTGCAGGCRGCCACGGACAGGCTGGAGAAGAATAAATAAGTTAAAGCAGTGTGGCAGTTTATAGAACCCCAACATGGAGATGCTTGACCGTGTAACCAGAGTGCTTTGTCACTGTACCTGATCCCTGTTCAGGCCACAACTAACCTAAGTTAGTTGGCCAAAAACTTTTAAATATGCCCTCGATCAGCTCAACAGTAATAAAATGTAGAAAAAAACCTTTTGTAATGTCATATAGTCATGTCCAGTTGTTCCAAGGGTGTCAGTCTGTCCCAAAATACTTCTGTCCAAAGTGTGTTGGTGCAACAGGATGCACTTCTGTAGTTAAAATGGTGATTTCTGGGAATTCCTGGATGATGGATTTGGCACCTTTGAAGAAACAGCAAAGGCAATAATGACTACAGCGCTCCAGCCCATGTTAAATTGTGATCAGCAGCATTCCAAAGGTAAGTCAGGCTTAGTGCTTCTGTCCCCACTTCCTATTCCTGCCTTAGCTAACTGTCTATGAGGAAAAGTTCCTGATTTCAGGGGATTGCTTTTTGGGGTTTTCTTCTTTGGATTTTCCTTTTCCATACACATATACTCCCAATTCAAGTGGTTACAGGCTGCTCTGCAGTTCAGCTGAGTTTTTTGATAGCGATTTCTGCCAAGGCCAATTTTTAAAAAMCACAAGATCTGGTCTCCTACTCCAGAGCAGCAGATGTTTCTTGTTTAGATCCTCTTTAACCTGCAAACAGGCCAGTTCTGTAGCTCCATTCAGCTCCCACTCCTGGTGTTGTTCTGATCCAGGACCAGCCCCCACATTCCCTGCTCCAGAAGAGCAGCGGGCCTGGCATTGCTCTGTGAGCCACGGACCTGGCAGCGCTGCAAACTCCTGCTTTTAGGAATACTCACCCCTTTGCAGTTTTGCCATTCAGGCCCCTCCTCACTACCCACACCAAACACAGCGCTCTTCACTCAGTTTTACAATTCAGCCAAAAAACCCCAAACCTGATCTGAGCAAAGTGATGCTACTGTGGCAGAGGCACAGCTCTGCCCYGTGTCCCATGTGTGACTGATGTCACTCTCCTCACAGCTCCCTCCTGTGCCTGTCACACACACTCACCATGAGGTGTGGAGAAGAGGCTGAGCAGGATGATGACGCTGGGCTGGACCCCGTGTTCCACGAGCACTTTGACAGCCTCGATGACRGTGTTCCCAGTACCTGAGAGAGCAAAAAGGCAGAGAGGGTTTAGGGGTTTTTCCGCTGGTTGATGAACTTGTCGTAAACTGAATGGTAGCACTGGTGTGACTGAATGGTCATTCTGTCCTTTCTTACTGGAAAGCCATCATCTCTGCATGCATTCATTGTTGAAAATGTTGGTATCCTAATGGCAGAATTTAGAAAAGTATGGAAAAGTAACCTCATCTTAACAAACTTCTTATAATATTAATCCAGAAATGTCTTAGAGTAAGCAAAATATTGTTTGAGTCTTTTCCCATGGCAAAATTCGTATAATTAAATTTGTATCAAGTCTTAATCTTCAGCCTTTCTCCCAAACGCAGCCATGCCCAAACAATTTGCTCTGCATTCCCCCTGGTGCAGCTGAGTAATGTGTGCCCTGGCACAGCCTGATAAATTCCTTCCTCTGTTACCTAAACCAAGCAGAAAACCCAATCAAAGCCCTGAAATTTGGAAATTTCCTTTCAATGCAGGCTCTCAGCATTCAGAGCAGTCTGGCTGTCCKTGACACTCACTCAGGATTGGGTACATGAGCAGCACTTTCCTCCTGTAGATGTCTGGTGGGAACTTGGCGTAGTAGACTTTGGCTCGCTGCGTCTCCTCGTCGCTCTGGATCAGGATTTTCCCGATSCGGATGGATCTGCAGCAGTCCCGCAGGCCTTGTTCCATGGCCTCTCCTCAAAGGAGCAGCACAAACACAGAGCAAATGGTCACAGGCTGAGAAAGGGCTCAGGG
>NW_026623352.1:1363504-1374726 GCF_030028575.1 Malurus melanocephalus
AAAGGACAGTCCCCAAATGGGACAATCCCCAAATAGCAGAGTCCCTGAAAGGACAGTCCCCAAATGGAAGAGTCCCCAAAATGGACAGCCCCCAAATGGGACAGACCCAAAAGGGACAGTCCCACCCCTGTGCTGGTGAACAGTTCTAAGCATTAAAACACTTGAAGCTCATTCCCTTTTTCCTCTGTGTACAGCAAACAGAGTCTCCTCAGTGTTCCTGAGCCCCTGGGTTTGGTGTTCCCACCCRGCTGTGCTGAGCTCTCACAGGAGAGAGCAGGAAAYATCAGAGCKGGTGRGTGGGGTTTGGGACCATCCCAGTACCAGAGTGTGGGGCAGAGCTGTGCTGTCACTGCATTTGGCAGCACAGAGCCAAAGGTTTGCACAGCACTGGGCAGTAACGGGGACTCTGCCCCCACGGAGCGTGGCTGGGGAGGGGCCCTGGCTCTGGGCACAGATGGGAACCAGGGAGGGCACTTGGCCCCTCACAGGGAATGGCAAATGAAAAGGCCATTCTCTGCCAGGGAAGAGGCCACAGGAAGTCTGTTCCAGCCATTTGTCTCTTCAAAAGTTAATGGGAGATATTCCTGGACATTCCCTTATCAAGGATACGTAAGAACAATAACTGGCAGGTTTGGGTAAACTGTTGTTGCACATTTCTGAAAGGGAGTTGCTTAGGGTCTCTAAAGCATTTACTGTGTGCTCCTTCAGCTGCCAGCACCACCTACCACTTCTCATGATGCTGACCCCGCAGTTTCCCTTTTCAAATCGGACTCCTTCATACTTGTGTCCTGGGAGGAAAGAAAGCAGGGGTCAGTGGCAGTGGCTGCTCCTTTCTGCTCTCTCTGAACAGAGAGGAGATGGTCACGGATCTGTCACTGACTGATGGCAACAGACGTGGCACCARTGCTCAGAGGTGACGCAGCTGCTGTTTAATGTAAAAAGGAGCACAGGTGAGTGATGGTGGTTACCTGAACTGTCTGCTTTCACAGGTGAGGGGTTGCAGTCCATTTTTTCTCTAAGTATAAGTAAAGACAAACCAATGATTTACTGCAGAGGGTGGGACTGTCCCCGTGCAGAAATGCAAGTGGAGTTCTCAGGGGGAACAGGGCTCAGCTGGTGCAYCTCTCACAGGTGTTCTGTGGGTCACACCATGGAGCTGAGCAGCTCCCCATAACCTTCTGATGCACTCAGCAGCTGCCTCTGAGTACTGCACACAACCTTCCTGATCTTTGCAGCTGATAGGAGGAACCACAACTCCTGCACTGTTTTTTYCTAGTGCCAACACAGCCACTTTTCATTTCCTGCTCACCCTCACTCCCAGCTGGCCCCAGCTGCAGGGCCAGATTTAGGCTGACAAGGCAAAAATGCTCATGCCAAGTGCGTTTTTCTTAATGGGCACGTGAAATGTCATCAGTTTGAATTCCAGGCTGTGGTGTGGGCAGGTGAACTGATCGTGCACATGCACTGGTCCACTTTCACCACCGTTTTGCAAGACCAATTTAAACCTTAATAAAATGACAACGGTGAGTGTATGTTTTGCTCAGTTATGTACCTCACTCTGTGCTCTGCCCTGCRTGGTGAACTCCTCCAGGCTCCCCAGGGAACTGGTCAGGGCCCTGAGTCTGTCAGAGGTCAAGAACCATCTGCATATTGCAGGGTTTTAGGCAGTTCTGTGAGGAGTAGGGAATAGGATTCAATCCTCTGAGTCCCTTTGACCTTGAGATATTCTGTGACTGCTGTAACRGTTCTGTTATTTTTCTATCAGTCCCACTCCCAGTCCTGCCCAGGACAGGGATGATTCCCCACGTACCTGTTGGAGTGGTGACAGTACACTCTGTGTAGGGCAGTTGATTCAGTCCCTCTTCAACCACGAGTCTGATCTGTAGAACCAAAGAGATGGATCAGCTTACGGGGATTGTTATCTTTGGAGATAAAGCACTTTATGGCAGTAATTGTTACAGACTGGGTGAGCAGCTAACAGCCCAAAGGGTCTAAAAGCATCTTTTTAATAGCAGTTAGGGAGTGCATTTACAGACTTTTTGGGGGTGAAGCCTATCTTTTGCCCACAAATCAAACAATTTGCAGAAAAAACTTGGAAGAAGAGGGAGATTCATCAGCAACTGTAAAACTGGCTTTATTTACATCTGGCAGGCAGAGRCACCACTAATTTTTCTCAGCAGGYGAGGTATCAATGCAAGTRCATTTGCTGACAGGAAATACTGGTGAAGGTGAAAGAAAGGGATAGGTTCCCCTCAGTTCCCCATCAGGCAGGCTCTGCGGTCTATTTTCACATCCCTGTTCCTAGGTCTAAACTGCAGCTGGCCTGCCAGAGCAGCCACAGAAGCTGCACACACAAAGACAAGCCAGCAGGTTTAGGAATCTCTTTAACACCTCCATCTCCCAGCCCCTGCCAGCTCTGCTTTCCATGGGATGATGCTCTGCCATTCCCTCCACTTTTGGATGGTCCAGCTGGAGGGGCAGCTCASRAGCCCCACACCCTCCCCAAGCCCTTCCCTGGTGCTGCCCTGCAAAGTATAAAACATTCCAAAGTACAAAACATTCCATCTGCACCTGGAATGATTGTCCTGAAGGATGCTCTGGGTATTAGAGATGTGAAAATTCTCTCTGTTTGTGAGCCAAAGATTCACAGGCCAGAAATGCTCAAGGTAAGCTATTGCCAAGCAAGAGCATAAACCAAAAAAAAATCACTGATTATTCAAAATTCACTGTGAGATGGCAGAAGTGAGGCAATGCTCCTGGGATGGAGCAGGTGTACTGYTCACCTCAGGCAGTTCTTATTCCAGAAACAGGCTGCCTGGAAGGCTTTTCCTGTTCTTCCATTCTGCCCCAGTTCCTGGCACACAGGAAGCCTCTGTCAGAAATGGTCCCTCATAGTCCCCCTTTGAAGATATTTTTGTCATTTCAGTTCAACTTTTTCCTCCTAGAGWTGGGTTTGTGGCAGCTGTAGTCAGAGATTGTGGTCAGTTTCTGGAACATCTATACCCATTTTTATTTCATGTTTTTGAACTTAATGCACGAAAAAAAAGCCAACCTATTTGAAAGGTTTGGAAGAAAAGCTTTTTTTTTTTTTTTTTTTCCACCCTGCTGTAGTGCTGACAGGGTTAGAATTGCTCCACATAATCTGCCAGAAGTTTAGAGTAGTCCAGTGAAGGCTTTATGGTCAAACAATCTCTGTGATCTTTGTACACTTATCAGTGTTTTACACAGAGGCTGGAAGGATTCTTTGTAAACTTKTGAGTGTTGATAAAACATTTATTTTTGCACTGTGCTTTCTGCCACCTCCACAYTCAGGGATTAATTCCCTCCTCTTTTCTCTCGTGCCCAAGGACCAGATGCTCCTCTCCCAGAGAAGTGGTGGCCATTGCTTAGGAGATAAAACCAATATTACAGCCTCACATGAAACAGGAAGTAAAGCTTTGGCCCCAAGGTAGAAGAGTCTGAGCAGAAAATCCTCTGACCCGTTAGGTGTGGCTTTTCTTGGAAGCTGAAGGGCAGGCAGAACACACTCTGTGTCTGTACAGCTCTTTGCAGCTCAGCATTTCAAACCACTTCTGAATGCTCMCCCYCTGAYAGAGGCAGGAGGRCAGAAAGGTGATGTGACCTGGTCASTGCTACACATGGAGCAGCTGGTAGGGCTGAGAAATGAATTCATTGCTCCTCAGGCCTCCAATCACCCCCCAGAATGTGCTTTCTGCTGCTTTCACCAGCACCTCTGAGCTGAGGTGACACCAGTTCAGAGCCTGCAGAGTGAGGGTGCTGGAGCTCCCTGCCCTGAGTTCCACCAGCACCAGCCATGAGGACTGATTGTTTCCCACGCCAGAGGACTGCTTCCCTCAGCTGCAGCTCCTCCTTCACAAACACCACACAGCTTTGTCATTCTCCTTCATCCTGGTGACTTTAACCTCCATTCTTTACGCTGCAGGATCACAGTCCTGGCCGTGGCTTTCAGACACTCCTTGCCAACCTCCACCACCTGTTAATTCCTTTTTCTCACAAGTACTTCAAGCATTTCCTTTGTGTCATCCCCTATGTATGAATCAAACTGCCAGAAGAAAAAACTTTACCACCAGAAATCCATCACCTTTAAAATTCTTCAAGACCTCTCCCTCTGCTGACCTTAGGAGACATTGCCCCTAACAGCTGCCAAGGCAGCAGTAAGCTCAACGTCATTCTCATTTTCTCACTGTAACAATGTGTATTTTCTTCCCTTATAATCCCACACTTTCCTTCATGTATTGCCTCTTGCCATTAAACTCTGTTTGCTCTCTGGGTGGAAACCATGGCAAGTCATAACTGTTTGCATCTTGCCAAGTTTAGTAGAGACCACGTCCCACATTAAATTATAACTGTTCTTTGTCACACCTAGGAAAAATATTCAGAAAATGAGTCCTACGTATTCCTTCATGCAAAATTCCTCCTACAAARTGGAAAGCAGAACTGCAGGTTCTGTGGCAAAGAGCTGCAGGATCAGCACACAGAGGCTCTCTAGCTGTGCTRGCCAGCTCATAAAGGACACTGGGGCAAGGCCCTGAACTCACTGCCTGGAAGCCRCAGTTTCCAGCAATGAGAGGGGGGAAAACATCAGTGTTTGCCTCAGAATACAGCAGGACACCCAAGAAAGGTGAGAAGGTACATGGAAAAGGTCCTTCACACCAATTACTGACAATAAGATACTGAAATGCAGGAAACATCCTCAAGAAGGGGAAAGCAGGGGGAAAAGTGGAAAGCCACGAAGATAAAAGGCCCTGCAGCCACAATCTTAGGTTGTGGTCATATCTAAACCTGAGCAAGCCTGGATCAGGCCTGGATTAAGACTGGGCTCATCACAGGAAACCTGCCTGCTGTGGCTGGAACTGTGAATGGTCTCTGGACTCTGTTGGAAGGGAAAAAAGAAACACTTCTCTCTGTTAATGAGAGTGGATTTGCAAAAAGCAAACACCCTTGTGGACACAAGCAAGTGTATGGTAGCAAGTGCTGGAGATTTCTTTAAGCTTGTAATTTAGATGAGATAAAGGCTGCACCCCCTACAGCCTTTGTTCTGACATACTAAAACATGTGAAAACTTCAAACTGCTTTGTCCCTGCCAGGAACTACCATATGGTTAAAGACAAATTCTCCATGTGGATGCACCCAGAGCTACTAATCTAATACACAACAAGTATCAGGAGGCACTTCTGCATGCAAGCAATTGCTAACATCCAGGCTGTAAGAAATTGTACTGCTCTGTTCACAAGATCAAAAGTGCTGTTTCAAAACAAAACTCAATTAYCTCCAGTCTCTGTGCATCTGTTTTWGAACAGTATTCTCTTGTTACTATAGGTCTCTGCCCTCGAGTAGCTGTGTATGGTAACAACATGGTTTCTGGAACCCGTTGAGATGAAACAGTGAACAGAAGTCCCTATACAGAAAGTTGCTGCCACACAGCAGTTTCTTTTGGGTAGAAAAGTTGCTCTCACACCATCATTCTTCTGTTTTGAAAGACCCATTTCATAGAGGAGTTGCAAAGTACAGTATCAAGAAAAAATTCTTCACCTACCAGACGATCAGCAGAAAATACGAAGTCTCCTCTACTGGATTTCCTGAAAAAGGTAATAATTAATGTTTTTAATTGGGGAATAACTTCAAGAGCATTGCTTGAATACAATATTAAATACTATATTCTAAGGCAGTTCAGAGAGAAGTCTCCTATCACATACTAARTTTATCCCAGAGGTTCTGCACCATGGGTTTCCTGGTTGGTGGCAGAGATTGGGATGCAATGACCCAACRCAGGGGTTTGGCTCTAACTCCTGGCAATGTTGCTGCTCTGTACCAGCAGCAATTAAAAACAAAAGGACGATGTTCTGTAGGTTTCCCATGGCACTGCAGTTCAAGCTCAGTTCCAAAACACCTCCTGAGCTCAGAGATGCACCAGCCTGGTGCATTCCCTGCAGCTCTGAGCAAGGGAGCTTTTACTTGCCTGTCCTCCAGTCAGTCAGAAACTGCAGGACAGTGACAGCACAGATCTGTAACCCCGAGGCTGACAACACACCTGATAAAGAACAGAGACATCCTATCTTATCTGGAACTCTTTCAGTGGGACTAGATCAGTGAATGCGATTAAACAGAGCGGGGATTAATGAGCATTCCCATGAAAACACCTCTCTGCCTCTTATTAGTCTTGGTACAACCTTTTGCTCGTGTGCCTGTGTGGCTTTTGGCCCCATCAGAAGGAAAAACAAAAGGTTAAAAGCCTGAATTTTAGGAGCAGCTCTAACACCTTGCTTCCCATGCCAAGAGCAACTATCTCTACATCAGAATAGGACACATTTCCAATCAAGAGGCCAACGCTCCAGGACAATAGCCTTGAAAACACTCAGATACAGCACCAACATGATAAGAGGTATTTTTAAATGAAATGTTCTATTAATGCTCTCATGTTTCCAAAACCCTGATACTCTGCATGTCTCCTTAAAAACCATTTTGTATTTAATCCCCAAAATTCTCAGACACCTCATGTTTACATGAATGAAASTCAAGAGGCTGCCTGCTCATTGTTTGGGAACCAGTCACTTATTCCCATTAAAAAAAAAAAAAAGACGTTTTAAAAGAGCATCACTTTAATCTATTTTCTTTCCTTGTGCTAATAACACAGTTTAAAATACTGTTTGCTTTTTTTTTCCTTCTTTCTGGTAATGACAGGATATTCTTAACTTTCTGGTATTTTGAGCTTAACCAGATAGCTAATGTTCAAAMCTACCCCAAAACTGTAAAAACACACAACCCCACATCCCTACAATTATATGACCTGATTTTATTAAGACTTTTAGAAAGATTCTTACTTCCATCGTTAGTGTATATAACTATTTTTTAACAGGGAAGTACCAAAGTTGCATGTCTAGGTTCTTCCAGACTGGCATTTCAGAAAATTTAGCTGAATTTCACAAAGAGATGTACGACAAATCTAACAATGTAAAGACCACTGCTTCAACTGCAGTAAGTGTTTAGAGTGAATGTTCTGAGTTATTAATAWAGATTGAGGCTTTAAACCAACTCCTCTGTCCTTGCAGAGACACAGATGTTCCCATACACAGTTCACTGCACACCCTTAATTGGTCATACCTGGTTTTTCAGAGGGGGAGGGCAGCAGAAAACCACAGTGCATAAAAATAACAGTAATACAGAAAATGTCAGACCTCGTGCGCAGGAGCAGCTGGAAAGCTGTGACCACATTTCAAGCCCCACATCTTGTAAGAATTGCCAGGGGCCAGAAAATAAAAGGGCTTCTGTGAAACCACTGGAAGTGTTCTYTTTAAATACCAGATAGAAAAACATAAATGATTCATGTCAGACCAGAAAATGTTTCAGCTGCTTAATCAAGTAACAAGACAACATCTAAAAATATGAGGTATTAAACCCTAATTTGTAGCATGAACATTGTGTTACACAATATAAATGAGTTTCACTTTGTTTCTGAAGGCAGGGGAGCATGGCTGATGTATGGCAGTGTCTGTCTTAGGAGGTGAGAARAAATGGCTTTCTGGGAATGAATTGTAATATAAAGTAGCTGCAGGGTTTCTTCCTGCTTTAGCACTTGTACCAGTGACAAGTACTGACAGCTCTGGCAGGTGATGGRGCTTCACTAATTCCTGTTTCTCTCATTTACCTCACAGAACTGCTTGAGAGACACCCAGGGTACTGTGAGGGCCAGGCTGGAAAAAAGCCTTTTCCCTGCACAGCATCTGTAAAACGTCTTTTTAAGAAAACTGAAGGCACTGGATGAGCTGTTGGCATTCAGGGAGATGATGTAGCTGGAAACCAGGTCCATGTTCTACCTGCAGCATTTCAGTACCTAATGGGCYGCAGTCCTTAATTTTTTCCATGCCTGGGCTGGGATGCAGAGGGATCCCAYTCTCCCTGCCTGCAGCAGTTGTCTTCACTCAGCACAGGCGAGTTACACTCTCCTGAATTCCCCTGCTCCATGCAGAAGCCAGGACTGCACATCCAACAACTTTGCCATCTGCATTTCTATGTTTCACTTTGTTCCTTGGGAATAAGAAGCTTTAGCAGAACACCACAGAATTATCTCACCCAACAGACCCAAGAACCTTTAAGGATTTGGATTTAAATTGTGTCTGTTGTTAAATCAGGACTTAAAATAACACTGCAAACCTGAGTTAATGAATTTGCTTCTACATAAACACATCACTGCATTACTCACTTCAGCTTCCAGGTCCCTGGTTCACACCTRGGAGGCCAGAAATTACTTTGAGATCATTCCCTCCTTGTAAAGAGGCTGTAACTGTTTGTTCCAGAATGTTCAATACTTCAGTTCATATCCCATTAGAGCACTCGAGGTTCATATCCAACTCAGTATACAAAGCACCTGCCCCCATTATGCATTTGCTGGACAGAAAAGTRACAAGCCCGAGGGAAAATGAGGAAACCCAGGCACAGTTAGGTTGAGATGATCTATCCATCTCCCCAACTGTGGCACACAGACCATGTTCTTGTTAATTTTAAGGATGCAGAAGTGTCATTTTAGACTACCAGGAGGACATCCCCAACCGAGACAGCCACCTGTGAATCCCATGGGACACCAGACTAGCCACATGAAGGTGGGTTTTTCTTTACAGCTGGACAGTTRTTCCAATTGAAAGGCCATGTTTCCTAAGGAGTGAGCTTTCCACTTCTCTGAGCAGCTCATGCTATGGACAAAATGGAGTCCCTGGGGTCTTCTGCACCTGCCCTGACTGTCCTTAGTTCCATGTTAGCACACCCAATTCTACTTTGCATAGCACTCAGATTTTCTCAGTATTTATCGCTTCCTCACTTACAGCAATAGTCCCAAAATGACTTTTTCCCTATTTCTCACCCCCCCAGTTGCCCTTTAATGTCTGCCCTTTTTCAGGTATTGCTGTACTTGGAACATCCATCCTCTGCAGCATTAAGTAATCTAAATATTCGCCTCGAGTTAGGGAGTTACCTGTTCCTTTTTAATCCAGAAAGATTAAGTGACAGGGATCTAATTGCCTGTGATGACACAGCTTCTCTCTCTTTCCAAGCACTGTATGTGAACGTAACCCTCTATGATCTTAAATCAGATTTTTTGACCACTAGCTGCTCTGAGCCATATTGCTGTCAGTTCACAACTATGATGAGGAGGAGGTTCTTTTGGCCACACAGTAGTCTTAGGGCAGATTGCAGCTGCCCAGGGAAAGGTTAATGAACAGTGCCTAAAAAACTCCCCTTCCCCTTTCAGCATCTTTCTGAATGACAAGCACTAAAATAGGCCAGTCTGAGGTCACTTATTTAATGAGATGCAGCTTAATTCCTGGCAGAATACAAAAATAATATCTCCCTATTGTCCTTACCTACAAAGCCTACSTTTCTGAGCAGGCTGCTGCCCAGTTTTCCTCACTGATTGGGAAGGGAGCTTGGAAGTGACAGTTCTATCCCCACTGCCAGGGCAACATCACACTCAGAAAAAAATACAGTCTGCGACTGCTGCAGCTCCTCTGAGTAATTCATTGTTTATAAGTCCTATTCTAGACTTTCTCTTTCAAAAGTCTAGTGCAATGAAGCTGATGTAACTCTAAAAAAAATGTTCTTCAAGTTAAAATCGCAGCTGCTTTTTGGAACACCTCCCTGTAACCAGAAACCTCTTAAATGTATTTGCAAGAAGTCAAAACCTGTGTACAACAGTAATAMTAAAACCCTGAGTTCAGTAATTACATTGATAGTATTTGCCCAGATATCAGAAAATAGCAAAATGATGGACAGATGTGAGACACAGTGAAGAACAGTGTCTGTGCAATGACTTATTGCAGATGTCAGAAAGCCATGCTGCTGCAGGAAGTGAGGGTTTTATTCAGAACCTGATCACTCCATTGCTAGGCTTGATTTCACASCTCTTTGCTGGTGGTTCTTGCAAACCAGTAGTTTATAGCAAACAGATGTATGCTACGGAGGTTTGTCTTACGTTGCATGCTATRTTTAATACCTTACACTATCACCTTCCACGTGCTGTACAAGCACAACTGCAAAAGTGACCAGTGGGAGGGACATGTCCAACACCTGAGATGCATTTGTGGAACATGGTGATCMCAGCTGTTTCCAGTCAGAGCCTAAGAACGGCTCCCTGCCCCATCCTACCTGCAGGATACGATATCCAAACAGCGGTAACGAGCCCCAGCTGCTGCCGGGGCCGCCCATGTGACCACAAGGCACAGCTTCCTATCTCAAGGGCTTYACAGTCCATTGTACTCTACGCTCCTTGCGCTGATGATGTGGCACGCAAGCTCCGAGCCGCCCGCGGGGCGGAGGTGAGCAAAAGCCKCCCATTAGGGACCGTCAAGTCTGTGAGGGGTTTTAAGACCCACCGAGACGCCGTCTCAGTCCCCGGCAGTCCCGACTGGGAGGGTGGGCAGGGAGCCCCCGGCAGTGCTGCCCGCCCTGGGGCGCGGGGCGGGCGCTGCCTTGCCCTGCCCCCGGGCTCCGCGTCAGCAGACATGGCCGCACCGCCGGCCCGGGCGTTCAAGCCGGCACACGCGGCACGGGAGCGCGTCCCGCTGGTCTCCGCCGTGGCCCCCAGGCCCAGCGAGCATAGCCCGGCCCCGCTGCGACCCCACGGGCAGCACTCCCCCGCGCATCCGTCCAGCGGCCGCACCGAGCGGGGAAGCCGGCACCAGGGACTGGCCAAGAGCAGCTCGGCGGGGCTGCGGCTCCCTGGAGGAGGGAGGGATGGAGTGAGCGACAGGCGACGATTCCCCTCCGTCTCCCCGGCCCGCCGCAGCTCCTCCCCAGCCCATGCTGCTCGGCCCCGCGCGGCCTCCGCCCGGCCCGGCCCGGCGTGCTCACTTGTCCCTGATGATGGTCTGCAGCTCCCGCAGCTGGTCGTTCATGGGCAGCAGCTTCAGCTGCGGCCCGATGGCCGGCGCGCCGCCCTCCTCCGCGGGGACCGGTGTCACTGCCGCCACCACCCCGTTRCTGCTGCTGCTGCTGCTRTCCGGGCTGGGGCAGCCGCTGTCCTCGCTGGGCTCGGCGAAGCGGATCAGCCGGGAGCCGCCGCTCGCCGTAGCCGTGGCTGCCGCCGGCGGCTCATCCTGCGGCCGCGGGCCGAGGCGCTGGTTCTGGCAGGGCATCGCCTCCATGCGCCGGGGCCGCGCCCCCGTGCGCGCCGCCGGGGCGGGGGAAGCGCGCCCGCCGCCCGCGCTCCATTG
>NW_026623352.1:1375491-1376483 GCF_030028575.1 Malurus melanocephalus
GGGGGGGTGGGGATTTAACCCCTGGATCACACACCAGAATTTGCCAATAAGCAGCTCCCCTCAGTGGCCAAAAGGGAATAGAATTGAAGGCTCTGCTTTTMACTCAAAYCCTTCCTRTGGGCCAAGGAGAAGCACAGTTCAGATTTTTGGAMCTGTTTTAAGGTTGGYACCACGGGGAAATGGGTCACAGAGGCAGGAGCTCATTCCCCCTGTCTGGGTCTTGTCTGCCAAGGGAATCAGATCTGGGAGTTCTGTGCTACTTTATTCCTTCCCAAAGCTCAGGAGCCACCTCCCCACTGCYTGTTKGTTTCCATACAGCCMAATTAAYCCCAWATTTGKTTAGAATTCTCCATGCACAGGACAATTCTAAAAGAGAACAAGGGGATGCAGAAAAACCCATAGTAGGTGTTTGTGTCACAACTCAGGTTTGGAAAATCCTCTACAATTTGATTACCAAGGAGGTTCAGGTAGGGAAATGTTTCTGTTGCTTCTGATTTTTGAAATCTTTTTTTTGTCTTTAAAAAAAAAAAAAAAAACAAAAAAAAAAAAAAAAAAAAAGGAGGGGGTTTAAGAAATGTAGTCATGTAGTGACAGTAATTCTCATAAGTGAAAAGCTTAATTCATCCATGCAGCTTTCTGCACAGACTGTCTCTAAAATGAGGCATATAGACATGTTGGAGAAATATATACAAAAATCCTTTCTTTTCAGAAAACTGACTTTAAAAAAAGAAACTGAATGAGAAAAGATAGAACTCACCCTCTCTCCTTTTTTCCTTCCCAGRTCMTGGTGTGCGATTSAAACCTGACCRTGWGCTGTGGGAAATAAAGCTGAGCCTGCAAACAGCAAGGCTGAAGTGATCCCTGAAGAAGAAACAAAGCTGCAATCATGCACTGCCACACACTGCATTTCTCCTTTCCTCTCTGGCACCCCTGGTAACCCTTACAGCTCTGTCAGAACCATCCCAACCCACCCAAACCAGCAGTGCAGGCTG
>NW_026623352.1:1377073-1417566 GCF_030028575.1 Malurus melanocephalus
AACATTTCAACTTTATTTTGTAAATCTTCCTTTAAATTGTGCATTTCTCTTACCAGGTTTCCATGGCCAAACACCTCATTATTGGTGCCTTCTGAACAGGAGGAAAGAAAAGCTCCCATTTGTGCCTGGGCCAAGGCGAGTGCTCTGTGCACAGAAGGCTCTGTGTGCCCTCGTTCCTTTGGCAGGAATAACAACCTCGGCCACTTCAGGGGAGGTGACTGGAGTAGCAGGGGAGAAAGGAAACAAAACGGAAGAAGAAAAGCAGCCAGTWACAACCMAAAAGTCTCAAGCATGGCCTGGTGTATTTGCAGTGAGCCAGAGCACAGGTTGGAACAAAACCTGGAGAAGGCAAAGGGATCAGGATAARTCAGAGTCAAAAGMTGCCGTGGATTYACTGSARGWTTGCTCTTCTTACAGGCAGTAAATCCATGGCCCAGGCAAGGCTGGATGCCTCTGCTCTGTGTGGGGCTGATGTGCCACTTCCAGCTGTTTCTTGAACACTTCCAGGRATGGCAATGCCACCACTGCCCTGGGTGATCCCTTCCAATGCCTGACCACCTTTTCAGTGAAAACACCTGGACATGCCATTTTTGTAGCACAATCAAACACACTTTTAAAATACAGTTCCTTTATGCTTATTTAATTGACTATGATCACACTATCATTCACACTGCTCTTCGAAAGTGTATGCAACTGCTCAGTTCTTCAAAGCAGGGTTTGAGGATTAATAGTTCATATTTTTCTAGAAATATGTGCAACAGTTGCTATCTCCAAAAGAGCACTGTGCCTTTCAGCATACATTCTACTTGCCAAAATGATTTTACACCTCTGAGAGAGGGGCTCTATCCACCTCCAATCTTGTCCCATTTTTTCCATTTTTATTTTCTTTGCACAAATTTCTTCTCACTAATTTTCCCTTTTGCTTCATACACTTTGTTGAAGTGTTTTCTCCTCATGTTCATACCCTTCCAATGCCATTGATTGTAAATGATGTTTGAATATTGACACTTCTTTTTCCTCGAGCCTGACTCCTGAATTTATTTTGATTCCCTCAGCCCTGGGGAAACTTTCTTTTAGGCTGATGACTACCATAGCTGGAACTGTCAATGTCACCTTACAGAACAGTTTTCAGTCTCCCTTTGGCATACTGATTATCTGGAATTCAGCGCTATTCTTTCCATTTTATAGGAATGTTATTAATTATAAATTTTACTTCTATAAATAGTCTTTATGAAATTGATTTTTTASAGCTGGAAGAAATAAGTACTTGTTGCTATAAGTGAATTTCATTACAGTGTTAGAATCATGTTAAGCATCTTTAATGAAAAAGAAGTTAAAAACTTTAAGCAACTCTAAATAAGGTGTTATTTCACCTTCATGAGATAGGTTTTGCATTTCTGTTGCTGAGCTGCTTCTGTAAACTTTTCTAACCAGAAAACTAACATGCTGTCATTCAGTACACTGACATTGTTCTCAAGCCCTGGTTTGASACACAGCTCTTGGAAAAATGCCAGATAGGTATCTTTTAGGATGCTATTCACAAATCTCCTTTGTGGTGAGTTATTTCCATTCCTGGAGCTGCTTTCTTTAATGGAGCTGCTTCTGTCATCTTTCCAGAGTGCCAGTTCCAGAGCAGGCATTGATTTGTCTGTCTCCAAGGAGATCCTCTGCTTCCACACTAAATCTACATAGAAACAGATATTTATTTTGTGGCAAGCTACTTTAAACAGTGTAAGTTCATAAAACTTCTCTGTTGGCTTACTGTGTCTCTGTCATGAGCTCTGCTCTCCTGGTTCAGTCACTCTGGGATAGAGATTGTAACTACTATAGGAATATGAGCTCTTTTCACCCTGGGTGTCTCTCAGGGTTTGTGCAGTGCCTTGTGCAGGTATCAGAAATCTGGTATCACATAAATGAAGTGGTATCAAAAGGAGAAAGAGAAGATCAGAACTGGAAACAAGACTGAAATATTAGTAGGAGGAAATAAAGCCAGTAGCACAGGAGAGTTATTAAGGAAGAGCAGCTAAGGTAAAATTTGCAGAGAGAATACCCATAGCAAATATATTAGGTATCTTATCAGACTGAAAAGTGTAGAAAAAATAAAAAGGTACATTATCTAACAATTACATGGCTAGAGATGATGCAGGGGTTGTGAGGTTTGACAATAAATGTCTGTTAAGTGATTTGTAAGTCTATGTTAGAGGCATTAGAGCTGTGAGATCCTGTGATACCACAGCACAGGGTTCTTTCTGTTTATCCATACACTGGGTATTCCATGTCCTGTCCAAAGAGCTTGACATGGTCAAAACACTGGACATATTTCATAGGACTGAGAACATGTGCTGGATGTTGGATTGACCCATAAAGCACTGTGTGTACACACAAATCTGTGCGTGGAGGCATCTCAGCTGTGCGCGTGGAAAAATTGCAGAAACATTTGAAATCACTCAAAAGATGCTGCCATGTTGGCCAGCCTGTCTGTCCAGGCTATCCCAGACAGAGTCACGGTTATCTGGTTTTGCCTGGTCAAACTTGCATGTTGTGCAGAGCATTCAGAAAGAACCGGATGTGTGGAAGCCAGAAGCCCAGAATTCCTGTTTATCCCTCTGAACGATGCCACGGGGCGKCACTGTTCAGACCCAGCTCTGCCAAATGCAATTATGATGAAGAATTAGATTAGTGCCAGAGAAATGTCGCCTCTGTCGTTTGAAGTGGATCCTGGTCAGGAGCAAAGTTGCGTATCAAAGCACAGACTAGAGAAATCCTGCCTCATTAAAAATCTACTTTAAGCCAATTGTCCTCTTCCTTTCTGTCTGTCTGTCTGTCTTTCTCCCTTGCAAATGAGCTTACAACTCTCCCTCAAGGCAAGAGCATCAGCAGTCAAGCTCTGGTAGCTTTGAAGAAATCTTTATGTGATTAGAAATGCCACACAGAGTTACAGCCTTCTGACAGCGCTGCATGCCGATCACATGGGAGTATATAGGCCATCAGAAATGTAAYCCATGGCATAGCTCTGTCTTCCTAAGTGGGTGTTTAATTAGGAACTATACCATTCCTGCATTATTCTGGCTCAAAGGAAGTACAGCTGAGCTGTGTGGGGTGGAGGAAGCCTCTGAAGTAGCTCAGAATTTAACCCAGGGAAAGGTTTGACATACAGGATTAGGTCTGTGTGGAGCTGTACCATCCTACGTTCCAGCCACACCTTCCCCTCCAGCYCATGCTCCCTCATGGTGCTGCAGGCCAGGGCTTGTTTTCGCCCCAGGCAAGGAAACTGCCAGGGCATCTGCTCTGTGGGGGCTCCAAAATCCACCAAGAGGCACGTGTGTGCCAGCCTGAGAATCTCTTCCTGTCTGCCCTGATGTCGGTGTCCAGCTGAGTGTGGACCAAGTGYGGGACTGCTACCAGCAGCTTGGAAGAAGCACCCTGTATGAAGCACTGATGGAGTTGCTGACCAAGATGAGCAATGCTTACAGCTGTGTRTTTGTGCACAGGACACACATTCCAACAGTGCAGTGCCTCAAKAAGGCTTTTACCTGCAGTCAGAACACAAAGCCTTCTAAGAGGAGGATGGCTCACAATGACCTGGTTCATTTCAGTTCGGAATGAACTGGCAGGGATGTGTCTGTCCTGCGCAGGGCGCCATGGCAGGACTGAGGGCAGCCCCTTTCTGGATGCAGTCGTGGGGCTGAGGGGAACCCCTCTCAGAGTGCCATGGTAGTACTCAGGACAGCCCTTCTCACGGATTGCTTTGTGAGGCTGTGGGCTGCTGCTCTTGGCATGCCATGGTGGCACACCGGGCAGCCCCTCTTGGGACACCATAACGGGCCTGAGGGCTGTTCTCTGGGCTCCATGATGGGGCAGAGGGCAGCCTCTCTCAGAGTGCCATGGCAGGGCTGAGGGCAGTCTCTCTCTGGGTGCCATGGCAGGGCTGAGGGCTGCTCTGCTCTCAGAATTCTGTGGTGGGGCTGATGGACACAGTGTTGGAGGTCAGCCCTCCTTGAGGCACTGTGGCAGGTTGTGGGCTGCCCCACTCACAGACTGTCATGGTGGGGCTGAGGGCAGTCCTTCCCCGGGCACCATGATGGGGCTGAGGGCAGTCCTTCCCCGGGCACCATGGCAGAGGACTGCTCTTCTCAGAGCGCAATACGGAAGCTGAGGGCTGGCCGCTCAGGGCACCATGCTTGAGGACACCCTCTTTCAAGGCATCATGGGGGATGAGGGCTCCTCTCACGGCGCCATGGCACGGCTGAGGGCAGCCCCTTCACAGGGTGCTGTGGTGGGGCTCAAGCCTGCCCATSTCGGGGCACCACGGTGGACGGCAGCCCCTCTCACAGAATGCCATGGGGAGGCTCAGGGCAGCCCCTCTCTACGCCATGATGAGTCAGAGACCAGCCCCTCTCGGGGTCCCGCCATGGTGGCTCTGGGGAACCGAACGCACATTCCCGCCACAGCACATCGCGCCCCGTTCCCCTCAGGGCGGCCGGGCCAGCCCCGCCCCGCCCCTCGCGGGTCCGCCGCCGTCCCACAATCCCCTGCGCCCCGGCCCTCGCAAGATGGCGGTGCTGGGGGCACCGCGGGGCCTGGYGGCTGCCGCCTCCCGTAAGCGGCGGCTGCTGCTCGCCCTGGCCCTGCTGCGGCCGCCGCCCGCCGCTGCCGTCGCCTGCTTCTCCGGGGCGACGATGGGGAGCGGGCGGCGACGGGCCCGAGCTATTCCGGGGGGCGCACAGGTGCGTGGGGGCGCCGGTGCGGGCGGGCGGGTGGGTGATGAGGGGCTTAGKGGGCTGAGAGGGATGAGGGGTGGTCGGTGAGAGGTTGAGACGGCTCCGGTCCCCTCAGTGCTTCCCCACAGCCTCTCTGAGCACCTGGCGGTTCGTCCTTGCCTTGCCGGTGTCAGCGCCCGCCGCCCCGGGGACGCGGGCGGGACCGGGGGCTCCCAGAGGCCGGTCAGCCCCGCGGTGACCCCCSTGCAGAGGGGCCGGGGGTGTCGTGGGGTGTGTTCGGGGACAAGCGTTAAAACCCTCAGTGTTGTTCGGACGGATACTGAATGTGTGTATAGTGAACTTCTGCTTACAGCTAATTCTGCCGCTATGTGCGGAAAGGGAGTTGGACTTTGAATGCTTTCTGTCAGTTGTGGAAGCCTGTAATATGTTYCAGTGAAGTATTTTTTATTACAAGTACCGAGTACATTGTCTCAAACTAAATCCAGCTTTCAGTGATTCATGTGCATTTTTCAAAGTGGCTGAAGGAAGTGTATCCCAAAGACTCAGGGAATGAACTTTCACAAACTCTCAGCTCATAATTCTGTTTGAATTAAATATATAAATATAAAAAATAAATGTTTTATTCCCTCAGATTACTGCTGTTTATGAGTACTTTTTTTTTTGTCACCTGCCTTGATTCGTTTTCCCTGACAGGCAGAATTCTGTCAGGGAYTACAGTCAACTTTATGTTTCTGGCTACATGAAATGAGCAGGATTGAAAGGGTAAATTTGGGGGGGTTTGATTTTGAAACTTGTTCAAGAGGCTAAGAGCTAAAGTCGGTACAGATCAAATATTTTACCCATGTATTTGCATACATTTAAATATACCTGAATGCTCAGTATTGTCTGGTGTTCCTGGAGATGTATTTCAGCTGTTAGGGAACAAACAGCAATGTTATCATGGTGATGAATRGAAGTATTAATTATATTCCTGGTTTCCTTTTAAATGATTTTATTTTCATGTGAGAAATGCCAGTCCCTGCTGATCAGTTTTAATTGCCACGTGTCACTAAATGTGGATTTGCWCTGGATTTTCTGAACTAGAAAGCTAATACTACATCTGTAGAATATGTATGTGTGTTCATCTCTTTGAGTTTTTAGTTTCTAGGCATTTTTGTGTTAGAAAGTGGGCAATGAACGCATTTGTTATGGTCTGGTGATGAATTTTCACTTCTCCATCAAGCTCTGACTGAAAATTAGAATTCATTAAATGTATGAGTATTTATTAAATAAAACTCTAACAGGAGGCTCAAACTGAAGTGTTCTGGACTCTTTGGTTATAATTCCCTTCAAAATTTTAGGATTTTTTTTTCAGACATTTAATTTAATTTGTTCTTAGAGAAAGATGTGTTGTCCTGAAATTTCCTTCTTCTTTTTTCTCCTTCCCATTTTTCAGTTAGTTCAAGAAATACTGTCYCTGCACCAATGGAAGTGACTGTCAGAAGCTGGCTAGGCACTTCAGCAGGTTGTACTTCAGAGTGAATAGCCATTGATTGTTATAAATTTGGTAGTCCAGCATTTAAAAAAATCTTCTGTGAGCAAGTATGTCCATCCTGGATTAATTCAATTAATTCATCATTTTGCTCTGTTCATACTATACTGAGGACTGTTGATATTTTTAATGAGATCATTCTGAAAACTTTTCTGGATATTAAAAAATTGAAGAAACACCTGAATTTGCATTTATGGCAGGACAGCCTCTTGTGAAATCCAGGTAGTTGGCTTTAATGGCCTGTCTTCCCCAAAATGTTCCTAAAAATTAAGGACTTTCCAGGAGGACACGCCTACTGTGACATGGTTACACCAGTGCTCCTTCCTGCTGGGGTAAAACCCCATTTGGGAGTAAATGAACCCCACAGCCACAGCTCTCCTTTAATTGGTGTAACTACACAAAGAGCAGAGGTTTGTGCCCGCATACCTGGGTCAGTCAAGAGTTGTGCCTGTTACAGCTGAAGCTGGTGAGCAGTACAGCCATAGCTTAACTCCTGAGAAAAAATGGGATTAAGGGAAGGAAGAAGCTCTGGTGAAATATGACCATAAGACCAAAGTTACCAGCCATTCATATTGAAAAAGTGCATTTCAAAAATTTGCCTGTCACSCTATTCTGCTTTGCATTTGTATGGTACTTGGTTTCCCATCTGCATGGTTCCATGTCCATTGTAAAGTTTTCTTTAAGCTTACAATTAATTTTAAGCTTAATTGTATTGTAATACAATTGTATGTATTTTCTATGGCAATTAGCACCATGAAAGTCAACTACATTAGAGTTGTTTGGGTGCTGTTGCATTACAGATTCGGTTCTTTTTTTCCCCTCACATTTATATTTTTTTGTAGTTTAGATTTGAGCCTTGCTTTTCTGAATACTAAGGCATGGAACATTTGTATCCTGGAGAGGAAAATAGCTAAATTTATGGAGGGGTCATAAATGTCATGGAACTGTGATCAGGCTTCATTTTTTGAGATTGAGATCAGTTTGTATTTCCATAACCACAGCTCCTTCAGTTCACCCTCCTATGGTTGGAGTAGGCAGGTGATCATCATATCAAAACTTGTGTTTGGAATTTAGGATCTCTGCTGAGTAGAGACCTGACGCAGTGGCTTGATGAACTTGGATGAGTAATCAAACAACTGCTGTTGGAGGTTTTTTTTCTAGGAAACTTGTGGGCTTGGGTTTTTTTTTTGTAGAAGTTTGCCTGTATCCAAAATAAAAGCAATGGCAAATTCTATTCAATCTAAATATGGAAATTAAATGAATCTAAAAATKAGTTAAATTAATTTAAATGAGCTATAAATGGAAAGAAAATAATATTTGACTGGAAGGGTTRAACAGCCCTTAACTAAGGATAATTATTTTGCTAGGAATCTTTATAAGCAAAGAAATRCACTAAGGATTTTCTTTCAGGGAGAAGTTTGGCAGTTGTAGAAAGCAGGGCTGTGTAAATTGTTGTAACGGTACAAAATAGACTTTTTCCTTCCATTATCTTGCCCTTCCAGCTGCCAGTGATAAAGAGCGTGTTCTTCTGCATWACTTAATAATATCCCTYGCTMTGGAAGGGGTTTCAAGAGAAGTTTYAGTTATTTCTATTTTGCCTTAGTTTTTTTAATTTACTTTTACCTGAAGCCTGGTTTGTTCTGTAAAACGGCACCGATGTTTATTGTCCAGACATTTCATGTGTTTGTGTGATTGCTGAATTCTCTTCTTTGGATTCTGAAGGTGCAGTTGGACACCTTGACACCCAGGAGGTGTTGTTCAGCAGTCTCTGGCAGCCAGCAGTCCTCACTGGCAAATGCCTGCTTTGTAACGGGCTATTTGAAATTCCTTGAATTTTCCAAATCCCTTTAGAGAGGAGGTATTTACTGAGCACAACAGCAATCCCATATGTTTGTCTACAAAAMTGAACATCTAAAATTGCTGTGAGGAAGGATGCCCCATCCCTGGAAGTATCCAAGACCGGGTTGGACAGGGTTTGAAGCAGCCTGGTGTAGTGGCAAGGGGTGGCACTGGATGAGCTTTTAAGTCCCATTCTTTTCTCTGTATACATGCATCCAAGTGTCCAGAGCAATTGTGCATTGGCCACTGTTAAATGAAACTCCAGTTATGTTTGTGTTGTTCATACTGTGACAGTTTAGCCTGTCTCTATATTAGAATATTTTCACCTTTTCTCTCATTTTCCTCTACTCTTTCCTATTAATCATTTCTTTTCTTGCCTTGTAAWCTCAGCAGGATTAACTGTGATACTTAAACACTGCACAGGTACTTGAGTCCCACCTTCAGTTATTTTTTCTGTTAGTTGGTTTAAAAAAATCCCCATTAGATGAGTGCAGCATGTCTGGAACACTGCGTGTTCCAGACAGAGAAGCTTCTAAGTGTGGGTTTGACCTTGCACAAATGTGTTTAATCCCTGTTGTTTGTTTGCATTCGTAGTATTTAAACTACTACCCACAGTCATGACACTTTAGCAACATGACTTTTATGTGCAATCAGTACTAGACATCTGTTTCATCCTTTAGAGTTTATAGAATCATATCCAAAAATACATTAAAAGTACGTAACGATGCAGAGTCAGAAGTTAGGAAATGCCAGAATTCAAGTTCCCTGAATTATTTCTTAAATTCTGAAATGAGCAGGACTTGCTCCTGGCTCTTTAAAGCAATAACCTGCTTCTTTTATCTGTCGTGATTAGATTCAGGTATRGCTTTTCTTTGTAGTCTTAAAGCTCTTGGGAGTCACATTGAGGGAAAGTGGAGTCGTAAGTCTTCCTGCAGGATGTGTGGAGAGTGGCAGGGAAAGCTTCAGCCCCTCTCATTTGGGCCATTTTGCTGTCAATACTGTGATGGTCAGAGGAATTATCAGTGAAGTAAATTTTTCACCTTGTTTAACTCTTCTTTTCTTTGCTCAGATTTGCTTTTTAGTAGGAGCTTGAGAGAGGATTGAAACCTCCAGTCTTCCAGGCTCAATATTGAAAATAAGAACAAGTTTTTCTGTGTATCTTAAGCAAAACCTTTAATCTTTTTGCTGTCTTAACCCCATGACAGTTYATAGTTTCAGTCCAGAAATTAGGCTGTCTGTCTAATGCAGTAATTGAGACCAAGTCTGCTGGTGTTTTAGCAGAWGCTGTTTCTGTGATGTTGTTTGTCTGATATTTCAGTCAGAAGCAAGCTCTGAGAACTCTGAGGTCAAAAGATAAAGTTTTAGTAAAATGCTTTTATGATGTCTATGAATACATTCTAAAGAACAGTAATTAGTTTCTTTCTGGAAACTGTTAAAGGATCACAGTTTTATTAATTAATATTTCTATCATTATTTCATAATTATAGTTTCTTTTTATGACACTGTCCATGTTCCTGTGGAGAGTGTCTTGGTTTYGATGGAATCCTCTCTGCTGACACAAAGCTGTTATGAGTGTATCTACAAGGAAGTGCTTTAGAAATGCATTTTTTTTGTTTTACCCAGGTCTTGGAAGCATCAGGATGGTTCCCCCAGGCTCTGCGAAATGCAAAATGTATAATTATGATGTTCACCATTTCTCTCTATGTAGTGTCATATAATGGAAATGTTTGGAGTAGCGGGTCCTTSTGATGACTTGTGGAGGAATCATTTTAATTTTCTTTAAAATTACTCATGAAATTATTACTTGGGATGTGTCTTAGGAGTAAAAGAAGGCAAGGTATAAAATACATGATGGTGCTGCTGTTTGTCAAGGTTAAAATTCCCCTTTTCTATGATCAAGGGTTTGTTTTTCCCCTTTTATCTGTTTGTCCTTTGCCATGGGCTGGTGAGCAGCTCTTTGGCTCTTTTGCTCTTRGTGGTGGCTGTTTTATAGTGTGACATGTATGGTTAATATTATAACAGAGCAGTGAAAGGTTGAATATTGAAGGTGTCATCACTGCTGACCAGGAGAGGTCCCTGTGTTTTGCCGTGGGGAAGCACTGCCAGCCAGTCCCTCTGAGGAAAATAAATGGTCCTTTAAAACTTGGGGAATACAGATTGCTTTGCATGGTACAGTTGGTGCCAGCTGTGTGTTGCAGGTGAAGGTGCATTTGAAGGATCTGTGGCTATTGAATATATTGTGTCCTGATAACCTAAAACCTGCTCCAATTCCTCATAGTCCCACTGCTTCCCAGTCCAAAGCTGTAGTTTTGATTTGTCGTCTGGAGACAAGCATGACATGAGCTGAGCTAAGAGGATTCGGGAATGGCAGAACCTATAAGCATAAAAATAACATTTTGTAATGAAAAACAGGACAAAAGACTGTTTGAAAGAATTCAGAAGACAAGCTGGGAGAAAATTAAAATTAGAGGAAAGGGAAAACTGGGCCTTTGTTGTACAGAAGAAACAAAGTCTGATGAGAGTGGGGATTCAGGGAAGGGAAAGGTTTATTGTCACTGAGCATTTTTGATGTGTGAATGTAATTTATTTTACAGCTGCTCCCCACCAATTTTCTTTTTCTGTGGTCAGTTGTTAAAAAACAAAGCCATCTGCCTTCTTTTCATGTTATGCTTGTTTACATAAACTAGATGCATATTCTCTGAATGTGAAGTGCATGTTCTGCATGACACTGTTTTCAATTTGTTTTGTTTTGKTTTTTTTCCCCTCCTGTTTTATTCTGTAGATTCTACCAATCTGCAGGCAAAGATCATGGCACAGTCTGGGAGGGAATTATTCAAGGCCATTATTGGAGCATTCAGAGGTGTGTATAAATAGTTGTTCTTCCTACTTGCAAGTCAGAGGAAACTCAAGCCCTAGGAGCATTTTTCAATTTAATCTGCTGTTATTTTATTTTTAATYTCACAATTCACAGTTCTGAAGTTAAATGGCAACTTATGTTTCTGCCCCTAGAAGTTTTTTTTAACATTTGCAAACTGATGATAGTACAACAATGTCAAAGAAGAGTTCTTAGAAGTGTAGGTTCATTTAGATCCACTTGTTAAGCACAGAAAATACCCARGTAAGGAATATCCAGGTAGGAAACTGTAAGTTTTCTTTCAATATTTAGGGCTTTATTCCTTCAAAATTCTGCTTTGTTTGTAGAATATTCTCACCACTGAGTGTCAGTGCACTTACTCTGAGGTCTGCTTGCCTTAAAACCAATGTTAACATAGAGAAGATGCAATTTTTCCTGTTCATGGAATAATTATGACACATTTTGGAGTAACACACTTGTTTGAATGAAGCTAAGAAATGTATTTGTCTTGCTTTTCTGTTTTAATTATAAAATAATAACCACTCATAACTGACTTAAGTAGCTAGAATCTTTGAGGGTCATTGTGACTTCAAAGCATGAAATCTACTTAGATTGTTTTTTTTGTAATGTTTTTCTTTAAAATGTGTGAAGTGACATTTTGATTTGGGAAACCCTGGGGTCTGCTATCAACCAACATACATAAAATAACATTGCTAATGAGCTTTTATATAACTTGAACCTGGAAATTGTCAACATGTAGCAAATCTTTTAAACAAAAAGCTGATATTTTTTTTTTTATAAAGCTTTAACAGGTCCATTGTTTGTGGCAGGCACTTTGGACCTGGAAAAGTGCCTGGTGGTAGTGAGTTGTTATTTTTTAGTACATCTACATGCATAAATTCAGAATTTTTTTTCCAKGGAATCTTGGCCACATGCTAGGAGAAGTGAGCATTTATTTTTAACAAGCAGGTTCTTTTCCAAGGTTCCCCTTTCCATGGATTGCAGCAGGGCCAATGGAATGGGATGACTTGTGGCCTCAATAGGCCATTCCCATCCTGGTAGGAAAGACGAGTATGAAGCAGGTTTATCTATTTATTTTGACCTCAAGTGAAGTTACTCTTGYATACATAGAGTATTATTGCTTAAATGTGTTCCACTTTACATTTTAATGTGCCCAGGTATGGTTATTCTCCAAAATGTCAAGGTTTTTTTCTGTGYTTTTCAGTTCCTTTTCAATATCTAAGGATCTGTTATCTTTACCTCCTGGCTGCTTGGAACATGCTCTTTGCTGCTAGGATTATAGTCCCTTTTTTATTACTGTTTTCTTAAGCAAGGCAAGGTTTTTAKGGGGAGGTAAGATCTTTTATTAAAACAAGCTGATACTGTTGGATGATGAAGGAGGTAAAACAAGCCAGTAGTYCTTCTTTCTGCTGGCTTTTATGTGCCTCTTTCCTGAGGTTCTTGCAAATTGACTTTTCATTTTCACACAGATCCTGCCGAGGTGGCAGCTGATAGAGAAGAGAATGTGTTGGCATGGCCATGCTGGTGGAGGGCTTCACACGGATCCAAAGGAAGGGGTAAAACTCACTCAATTACTATTGCTTTTTAARTGAAAAATGTTATCAGCTTCCCCAAAATACCTGAATCTAAAAACTCAGAACCTCAAGGAACAATTTGTCCAAAATTATGTTGGTACATACATCAGTATTGTAATAGATACTGTTTAATTGTCGRTGTAGACTTGCTAGCTCTTTAATTACCAAATGTTTGTAAATGTGGTGTTGAAGGGTTTTGTTTTATTAAAAATACCATTTACTGTTACACACTCCTTTGAAATTGGCCTGTGTTAGATTCTTTTGATGGAAAATTTGYTCTCTTGGAATTCACTGTGTTTTGTTCATCTTGTTTGTGACTGATATTTCCCTATGACTTGACCGCCAGGGTAGCAGAAATCAGCTCATGGGTTATTGCATCAGTTGGTAAAATCACACTTGAAATAGGAGAGAGAAGCAATTAAACTGTGTGTATTTTTACTTGGAATTAATGGTAATGCATCTGGTATATTTTGACTGTATTTCTATTCAGGAAGCACATTAAAGTAATGATGATGGTACATAAGGAGAAGTAGTATCTTTTATTAGACCAAATGATTACAATTAGAAAATAAGGCAAACTTTTGGTTAAAACAGGAAGTATCATCTGCATAATTAAAATTGCCAAACCAAAGCTCTTGAGTTCACAGACCTTCATCTTCTACTTCCTGGGCACACTTATTTCTGATGCTTTGTGCATTTGCAGAATCATTCTGTGTGAATGGTTATAACTGTTTCAAACTTGGGTGGGACCTCCCCTAAAATTAGTGAAGACCRTGCTGATGACAAACTGAATTTTCAGTTTCAGAATCCAGATCTTTCAGGGCTGCTTTGCTGGTTTAACTGTTCCAAGGATGTCTCTCCTTYAGCCTCAGTTGTAAAGAAAGTGAAGAGTTAAACTTGAAGTTCTCTTTTAAATTGTTATCTGAGAGTTGTCTGTTCATTGAATCCAGACCTGTTTGTGCTATAGACAGAAGTCAGGAGAKGTGTATGTTTTATAGTAAGAGGAAATTTCATAACCTGAGGTGTAGCCAGCTTGTTTTAGCAAACATCTGTGATCTTTTCTGCATGAGGCACAGGGGGAAACAAAATAATTGGCCATCTCCAGTCAGTGGTACCACTGGCTCTGCATGTAATATTAACTTCAGACTCATTTGAAGACCCTGCCTGCAACAGRTGTGAGCTCTTTGCAGAGATTTCCTAGTCAAAACATATTTCAACCATAACTGACTATCCTTCTCTGCTTCACATATTTAAATTCCAGGGTTTTCTCTGGTCAGAAAGGAAATGGARGGTTCTGTTTACCAAAACACAAGTAGCCTTAAGGGGTGTTGGATGTTCCTTAATGCTAAAACTCACTAGCAATATGTTATCCAAAAATTTTGATGCCAGATGATATTTTTTTAGTTTGCTGGCAGTGTAAAATGCCATTGGCATTCTCCCTTCAACCACTACTTGCAGCTATTCCTGTATAAATCAATCCCTTAACTTCTTTATTCCAATAAATGCAGCTATAATGTGGTTAATACAGGACAGGGTCAGTTAAGGCTGTTGTCTAACTAAACAAATASCAGCTGTTAGGATTGTCCAGGAGAAAGCAGCAAGAACCAGCTGCAGAAAAGGTGAAATGTTTGATGAGTGGAAAAAAACAGGGTAACACTGGGTTTGCCAGGAGGTTCTCAGCAAAAATGAAGGAAAGGAAATATTCTGATTTTCCAAGTGCAGTTCCTTTATCTCATGTATACATGCACTTGCATTCAGTGTGTAAAAATACTGGCACCCCATTTACCACATTTTTTCCCTCTAGGATTATGCTTTCAGGAGAACAGGTGAGGTACCTGTCATCTCGATTACACCTTTCTCTGTTCCAGATTTTTTCTGACAAACCAGCCTGTTCATTCTGACTTTGGGAGTGACATTTTAAATTGCCCCTTTTATAGCAGCTTCAGCAGGTACAAAGCTGAATACTAAAGATGAACACAGAGTGAAGGACACATTACCTTCATCTCACATGTAACTACTAGAAAAACTTATACCTTTTGTTTGTTTGTTTTTTGTTTGTTTTTTTAAATAACTTACAGCAGTGGCTGCTGTGCTGAGTACTGAAATTTAAATCAGTGCTGGTCTTTATCARCTTTGGGGGTGTTTTTGATAGTGGTTTGGAGAACAACTTTGTGCAGGGGTAGAAAGCTTGTCCTGGTACAATGAAGGGATGATAGAGCTTCCTGAGGGAGCACACAGGGAGCCAGAACTGTGTCTTTCTTTCTTCATCACCAGTGACAGCTTAAATGCAAGTCAAACTACCACTTCCTTGCATCACACTTCTGACAGCTCATCATCCTGGCACAGGCTTTATCCACCAAGTGACAGGGTCAGCCCAGTGAATGCCTTGCAATGCTCAATAACCATGGAGATTGTCAAGAGGAATGATGGCCTTCTTTYTTGTTCCCCCCTCTTTAGGTACTTTAAAAGGTCCAAAATCTGGATGGGATGGGTAGAGGGGACAGGAAGTTGGTCAATGGTCATTCTTTTGCAAATAATCGTCAGTATTGCGTAGTGTGTTTTAAAAACATGCTGCATTCAAAAAGAGGAAAAGGTTTCCTTCTTTGCTCCCTGCTCTATTAGAGTTATTTTTTCCTTCCATTCCTTGAATTTCTGTAGAAATAGACCTTGAAAGAAAATGTAAAACATTACTGCCATTTAAAGGAGGTAAAATAAATTCATCTCTTAACCTTTTTATGTACCTCAGAGAATCAAAAAAGGGCCTGAGTCCATTGAACAGATTGCTCATTTTAATTCTTAATGTTGCCACTTGCATATTTAAACAATTTGTAACTCATGTTTCTGTACAACAGTAACATTTATTTCATGGTAAACTTTGATGTAATATGTGTGCATTTTGCATCCTTTGATATTTCTTCTTGTTCCTTTGCAAGGCCTTTGGCAAATAAGTGGCTGCCTCCTGACTTTTTTCTAAAYGGATTTACTTCTGTCACCGTTCAGAGCCATGAAAAAAGGAAATAGACTCCTTGTTTGCAGCCAATATATTTTGTTCCTTTTAATAGCTTTTCTGTGCAAAGTCTGCCTAGCCAATAGCAACATATAATTAGAACTGCTCTGATTGCACTTTTGTATCTTTTGTGCTAATGGGGTACCAATTTTTTTAACTTTCTTTTAACCTGTAAGCAGTGATGAAAGATATTTTCCACATGTTTGAACTGCTTTTTATGCATATCCATGGYCCAAATGGAAAGATTCATGTATATGCTGCAGCAGAAACCTCCATCTCTCAAGTGGGTAGGACACAACAGACATTTGTGCATCCTCTCTCCACTTGCARATCTTCCATATATCCATTTTTTRAAAGTAGTTTGAAATRTGCTTATCCTGTGTAATGTTCCAAWACATTTRCAGTTGGTGACGATATGCCCTGGTTTTCCTTGAAGCTGTGACTAAAAAAATTGAGATTAATTTCCTGGTGCATTTGAAAGCTTACATTTATAGGGTTGACTTCCCTGGTTGCCTCAGCAATTTCACCTTTTAAAATATCTCTCCTTTCTTGTTTATTCACCCCAGACCTTACAGAGAAATTCTTTTTTAATTTGGTTTATCCTCAAACAGTAAGATTYATTATAATACTACCCCTTTCTACTGACTTCTATTATAAGAGTCCTCTTTGAAAGGGGACTTTTTGTTTCCCTCACTCCTCTCCACTGCARAATATTGCCTGAAATGGAGAGATTAGCTGCCCTCCTTTCTGTCTYAGATAACCCTCTTGTTCAAGTTAACCCCAGTGTTGCCAACGCAGAAAAATGAGTTGTTGGTACTTGTGCTCTGTGTTACCGCACTTCCTCTTATTCTCAATTAAGAAATGTGGTTTAGGTTGCAGATAGTTTAGCTTGGGAGTTCAGTGTGATATTTCAGTAGTGTCAGTGATAGACATCTGTCCATCTGGAAAATAACCTACATTGCTGTAAAAAAATACAGCAACCAAACACAGCAACAGCAGAAAATGTCATCCCAAAGCAAAACTTAAAATAAACCCAAACTGAAAAAGTAATGTTTTCCAAGATGTCTTGTTAACTGGATTGTAGTCTTACTTAGAGCRAAATTTGAGATTTGGAGGAAAACCCATTTTAAGAATTCAGTTAAAATGGATATAATCAGTTAAGCCAGCATGTGGTCATGTATGTCTTCTGCCTTGTGAAGCTTGATTGTTCAGCATCAGGGAATGTTCTTCAAAATTCTTATGTTTATTGTGGACCTTTCAGACTTCCTTTTTGCCTTAGTTTTTTTGCTAGTTTGTTAATTTTTTTGCATTTCTCATAGTTGTTTCTAAGCAATTTTGAAACATCTTCCAAAAGAGAAGCKCTTAGCCCTTGAATTTTGTACTGAAATCTGGAGGAGATAAAATAGAAGGCTCAATTTATTTGTTCTGTGAAGTATTTCAGGATGGAGAATTRTGGTTTTACCCATATTCCAGTTGCAGCCAGGAAAGCTTGTGCTCTGGAGAACATGGAACAACTTAACACCATGTCATGGATATAAACCTAAAAACTTACCACTTGAAATGTTAATAGACAGTCCTGTTAGGCAGTTCAGACATTGTGAAGTGTCTGTTTCCTATCAAATAAAATACAGAAGTGATCCAAATGTATAAAATGCATTCTTATTCATAGTTACTTGRCTTCCCAAGGTCTCTTTATAATGCAGTGCCTTTGTTTGTTCTTTGCAATAGCTGAAGGAGGTCGATGCCAAGAAGATCATCCGAGCAATGCTGTCCTACGTGTGGCCCAAAGACAGGCCAGACCTGCGGGCCAGGGTTGCCATATCCCTGGGCTTCTTGGCAAGTGCCAAGGTAAGAGCAGACACCTCCTTGTACTGTCACAGTTACTGCTCATCTGTACAAGGAATCGTTGCCATTTCTAGTGTTTAAGGGCTTTTACACTCTTAAGATGTCTGGGTTTTTTACAGGAGAAATAATAACTTGGATTTTTGGGTGTGTCTGCGGRTAATACACATATGTATGTTTAGGGAGATGATGATGAACCAGAATTTTAATTTCCCTTGCTCCCATTAGTTTAGCCCAGGATTTTGCATTTCTGGTTAATTATTTACCCCAGAAATTACAGGAAATAGGAATTTAAGTTTGTTCACAGATCTCTTCTTGTGTGGTGCTGTCAGACAGGATTTCTTCAAGGCTCTGTGTCCGTTCTCAGCCCTGAACTTGAGCAATGTGGTGGTACCTACTCACAGCTCTTGCTGTGCTGTGGAAAAGGGGATTTAAGCGCCGGTCTGTTGATACTTCTCTGTGAGAGGACAGTGGAATTCATTGTTTTAGGGACTCCTTTGGTGTCCTAATATGAGAGAAGCTGTATAACTTACTTTTTGTATTTAACAACCATGCTTTTGTTCAAATTATTTTTCTTGTAGTTTTACATCATGAAATGGAGGATTGCTCTTACCTTTACTTCACTGTGTGAAGGGATCTCCTATATTCTTACCTGCAGCAAAAATAGTGTTTACTTGTTCTTACAAAGACTTTGATGTGCAAAATGGAAGATATAATTCAAATTTTGTGCAAATCTTGTAGAAGTAGTTCAGAAGAGCAAATGTTAACTTTGTGCAAAAAAATCTTTTGCTTAGAAGAAAAAAGAAGAAATATTTGATTGCAAAATACTGGGAAGAAATTTTGTGAATTCCATTGAGACATACCGCTCAGCTGGGTTGCTTTTAAGTACAGCAATTTTTACCAAACATAAAGCTAATATTAGCACTCAGCACCATTGCCATGTTATGAAAAGAGAGAAGAGACAAATTTCAGCTATGTAGGTGTAAAAAGAGGAGTGCTTGGGAGAGAAATGTGCTCATTTATGTGAGCTGAAGAGGAATTGCTGGTCTACAGTGCTTTCTCAAGAGCTTTTATCTCCCAGGTACTCGTGGGTACTGTTTTCAGTAGATATTTGGGTTGTGCCGCAGTTCAGGATGTTACTGATAATGCAGGTGATGACATGCAGAGTATGGCTGGTCTGTGCAAGGGAACTCCCCCCTTCTTGTGTCCCTGAGCAAAGCACACAGCAATGCTTTCCACTACATTTAAAAACTGGGGGAAACCCTGCTCAAAATGCAGATGCCTTGGGGTTTGGTGATGTAGATATACCAGGTGGATATGAAAATTATTTAACTCACTTCCTTTTGAAAGACTCTTATTATTAATGTTAATAATAATCTTAAGGCAATTTTTGAATGTTTGAAGTATTTTTTTTTCTTCTCCCCACTTCCCTATTCCCTCATTTGTAGTGTTGTATGAATATGATGAGRAATGTGAATCCAGCTTCTACTCCTGTATGTGGCAGCACTGAACCTTGCCTTTAAAAAGTCTTATTAATGTTTCAAGCAGTTTTCTGGTGTCTTACGAAGACAAAATAGATGACCAGGATGCCTGGCTCTTGCAAATAGCTCTGTATTTGGTGTAAAGAAGAGCTATTGTATTTCTGCTGGAGAGAGAGATATTTCCCCCATCAGAAAATCACTTAACTGCCCTTCGGGGACGTAACTGGATGTTTGGATCTCTTAAATTTCTCTTAACTTTGCCACTTCAGATTTGTACAAGGCAACCCAGAAGCCCTGATGTCCAGAGCAGACTCCCAGAAGAAAAGCAGAAAACCCGTTGAGCTTTGCTCAGGTTTTAGAAGATGCTTGTTAAAGCAGAATTGTTTTGTGAGAATGTTTGCTTTGGCAAACAAGGATTTAATTGAGAAAACACACAGCAAGCTCTCTATAGAAAATATGTATTACAACTGGCAGGGGTGAAAAATTTAATGGATGTCTTGTAACTATCCTTTGCTACTGTTCTTTGTTTTCTTCTGTCATTACAAAGCTGTGTTGGAGAACTGCAAATTAAGAAGTTACCCTTCATCTCAAGAGCTGTGCTCACTCTTCCTTTGTGGGAATAACTTTTCTTGAATTGCTTCATACTTTACACATACTGAGTGCATGTGCCATTGTGACATAAGTGATGTGCAGTAGTTTATTCCAGAGCTGTAGTAGGTCTGTCATATCTTTGAGCCCTGAACTTCTGTTTCTCTTCCAGAGCAAAGAAAAGGTCACTTTGTCCTGGAGAAAATGAAGTACAAAGTAGTTTACCTGTATGTTTCCTGGACCATGTGTAATTCTGTGTAGTTTCCTCATTATCCCATTTGGGAGCCCTTTGTTCTGGTTGCTTGTGAGGTTAATTACAATGTACTCCACAGACCACACAAGCTATTTGTTGGAAGTTTCTCTGCTATATAACTGCATCAGCACAGGAACCACCAGCATGTTTTTTCTCCTCACTGCAGTYCTGGCTTGATTTGTTCACTGTGGAGCAAAGTGAATTCTGTGTCTGTAGGATTTACATCCTTCTTGTGCTTTTTGTCTGAAAGCCCCTTGTTTTGAGGGGCTTTGCATAGAGACCTGTATGGTCATGATGGCTGCTACAAGTCACCTTCCCCAAAAAGAAACACTTCTTGAAGCCTTTTGGCCAATTTCTTGTGAGTCTGACATACAAATTTCTGGTTTTATACCTCTGTATTTATAAAGTTTCCAGTTAAAATACAGAGAGGCTCTAGAGTGGCTTCAGTTTTATTCTGTGAAAACTCCAAGGAATCACAGAGGAYAGGTAGGTTATGAAATTCTCAGCCACGGGGAAAAAATATAAGGAATACACACCCAGTTTGATTTGGTTACTTACTCACAAAACAGCTGGAGATCATTTCTCCTTGTCCTGCTGCTTGAGAAATAATTTGTCTCTTCAAATCATCCAGTTCAGTAAAATTCACTTTCAAAACAAAAGCCAGTTTGTGTGCAGCTACTGAAGAGCCTGCAGTTACAATCTGTCTTGACTCCTTTTGTGGGGCCCAGTTGCCTGTCACTGAACAAATTATTGTGATTTTTGGTTCCTTTTTGTCTCCACATAACTGCTAGTGGTATTGTGAGCCTTCAAAGCGAGCAGTTAGTATGGCTTTTTATGACAGGATGAAGTCTGCTCCYGGGCTAGTAAGGTCTTTTCTTCCTTGCAAGATTTGTTGTATTATTATGACACACTTTAAATTTTTACCTTAAATATTTATAGCCTATCTAGACGTGTGTACACGATCTGAAAGATGCAAGAGGAGGGCAGGTGAGAGGAGTGCACAGAGCATTATCTGTGTTTTYAGACACATAGATCAGCCTGCTCAGGTTCTGCATATCTGGTTTTTCTTTCTCCATGTTTTTCCGCCATTTTTTTTGGCTGTTCTACTGGTATATATAGCAAATGCTTCCTTACTTTTCTGTTTCTTCCCTTTTTCTTCTGTGGCACAAGGCAAAAATTGCTCAGGCTTCTGAGGAGYTGGATTAAACACATGAATATGACAAAATCGCTTGTCACCTCTGTCAGCCTGGAATAGGTTTTGGCCTCCTGGTCACAGACCAGGCATGTGTTATTCATGAGCCAAAGAATYCTTTCAGACTCTGCATTTGTACTGACTGCTAATTCCCAAAGTTTCAGAACAGAAGTGGTTTGGCTAAGGAGGCAGGACRCAAGGGTTGAATTGCAAATTCTGCCTGCATGCGAAGATAACGATATCTATCTGATCAGTGAAGCATATTCCTGTGATCTCAGTGTTTGAGCTCTTTCTGGGGGCTCAGATGGAGTTAGATAATTGCAATAAATCTTTAGAAATTATTAGCGTTTCAAGGAGGTTCAGGTGAAAAGGATTCAAAATTGGTTTGGGTTTTTTTCTTACTGGAAAAAGTGTGTAGTTCARGTCATCATTAAATTTGAAGAAGCCATGAAGCTAGATGCTTCTTGCCTCATTTGGACCACATTTTGGAGCTTCTTTAACAGTCTTGCCTCCACAAGGGATGGAGATTCCTGTGTGTATCTCCACAAATGGAGCTGTTGGATGTGTATGTTCATATTGGTCCAGAGATAAATTCAGTCATCTTCATGCCAGCGTTTCTCATTGAATTATTGGCARAAGAACAGTTCAGTGTGGACTGGTTTTATCTTGTTGGGGCTCAGGCTGTCATTAATTCATCATCTTTATTAAACAAAAAATGCTGGGAAAAGCAAAATTAAAGATAAGGCTGTTTGSCTTAAAAGTGATGTAGTCCCATGGGGGAATAAAGATGATGTTGCACTGTCAGCTTAAAACAGTGCAGTTATTTAAAAAAAATGTTTAAACTCATTTACTCATGATTCATTCTAGGGCAACCTGCTGTTAAATGAGGGCARTCTACTTGGGATGACTTCATGGGTGCTGTATTTGCTTTCCAATAAATTCAGGCAAGGATAAGCTATTAATTCAACCCCAGAAATAGAAAATGTACAAATTCATATTAAAAGAGTCTTTTTAATGGGAATTGTTATCAAGCTTTCATGCATTAGGCAGAGGAGGGAAGCCTGTGTAGATATATTGTGTAAGACAATTGTTTTTCATGGTAGATTTTCATGGTCTACCAAGGTGTGCTTAAAGCTTTTTGTTCTCTGCCAGCAAATATAAAGAGAGAACTGTGAATTTATGCAGAAGGATGAAATTTTGTTTCCATTACTATGAACGTGATCTCATTGACTTAACAAATTGGGTAGGAAAGGCCTGTTTCTAATAATGGCCTCTCATCTCTTGCTATAAACTTTGTAAGATTAACTTTTTTCTTTTTAAATTACTGGAAAGCAGACTGTCTTGATTGCTAATGAAATGCAATACCATGCTGCCTTGTTCTTATTCAAGCTTTACCCTCCAGGAGTCAGAACAACTATAACCTGAGACCAGGCTTTAAATTTCATTTAAAACTCTATTGGGAAGAATTATATTGATGTAAAAGAAGACATTTCTACAAAATTGTAGGCTGTTACYAGTTAAATTAATTGTGAGTGGAGAACAGCAGTTTAGAGAATACATTTCTTTTCTTTAAATGGACTTTAAATATATCTGTAGTTCTATTTCAAAACTACCTGTAGTGTAGCATAGTCTGTTGAGGAATAAAATCCCTGCAGAGAGATTTGTGACAATCTGCAGCAAATCAAGACAATCTGCATTAGGATATTCTTATTTTCTCCTGAGAGGTCTCTCCCAGGAAAACCTGCACTTTGTCAYGATGGTTGTCACTGGAACACACATGGCAGTAGATTCATCTTTATTAAGAGCAAGATGCCACCCCAAAATTGAGTTTCAGTATCTCTGAAGGCAAAGTGGGGTTGTTTGGCTGTCCTGGAAAGGGAGAGGGGTTTAAGATTTCCACCATTCTCATCTGTGAAAAGAAGAGCTGTGGCTCTCAGGCTGTGCTGGGTAAGTTCCAGGGGAATGTGTTTGAAGTAGGACCTGATTGTTTAGCTGTTTTTTCAGTCACAAAGAAACCAGCAATAATCTCATCCAGATGCCCTCAGTTCTCATGTATCTCCTCTCAGGAATTACCTAGATCTTGCTGTGCTGAGAATTTTGAGATGTTTCTTATTGTGTATTTCATAGGGAAGAYGTGAGGGAAGAGGAGAAAATTGAGTCCTTCTTCATTTGCATTTAAATCTTTACTCTAAAACACGGTCTAAAAAAATTAYCACAGCTTTAAAAAATTAATTTACTTTTTTTTTCTTTAAATTTATAGTTTACAAAAATATTTTCAAAACTCCAATTGCTCTGCTTGGTGAAGTTCCTTCCACTATTTGCCATAATTTGTAAAACTGGGAATATTGGATACTRGGACAGTCATTAGAATTTCTGGAAGGCTGTCTTCCCCCTTGCAATTGGACTGAACTTATGAATGAGTTTATAACTCTTTTTCTCAAAATCTAGTTTTATCCAGTTAATTTACAGGTTTTTTTCTCTGGGCTTTCAGCTCTGACAGATGTCCCTAAATACAATTGAGATCTAAGTGGGTATCCAAAACATTTGGTGGAGAGAGCTGAAATATCTGTATCAGTTTGGTTGGTGTTTTTTTGTTTCTTTTCATGTAAAATAATTTGTCATCTACCCACAAGTTTTTTCCAAACATTAAAAAAAAAAATCCCAACTTTAAGCAAAGTCAACTCGCTGTAAAGTATTTTAACATCTGCTGTGATTGTAGAATTGTAGGTTGAAACGTATTTGTTCAACTGCTAAAGTTGTGTCCATATTTTCAAATCTTAACATTAGGAGCAGTTTGAATTAAGAAATTCTATTAATTATATGAAGTTTGTCTGTAAATTGCCTTTCTTATTGGTAAGAGTGAGTGATGTAACAATGGTACATTAACAAGACTTGGGAATTTTAGGATTTTCTGTAAGATTTTTCATATTTTCTTGTGCTATAGTTGTGCAAATAAAAGCTCCTTGTGTGCTTACATATCCATCTGTTTGGGGTTTCACGTGTAGAGAGCCCACCACTGATAAAGGAGCTGGGTTTGGGTTTTGCTGCTCTTAGAGAAGTGTGCAGTGACATACTGGGTGATAGGTGGTGGATATGACCTCTTTGTTTGAAAACTCAGATTTTTAAAGTTATTTGTAATGTCTTCTAGACTGCGCAGAAAGTCTTTTGTGCTGCTGTGCCAAACCCCAGGGTTAATGCAGATACTAAGTTAATCTTTAGAGTGATGTTACAAATGAGAAGCATAATTTAAGGAGTATTAGCAGAGAAACAAAGGAAGGGTCGACTTACTGTCTTGGACTTCCCTGGAGCTGTGGTTCCATACATCCCCGTGACCCCACGTTAGCAATGTGTGGGTGAGTGGTTTCCTGTGTAATGGTTCTTTTTCCCACTGAATATTGCCAACCTCACAAAGAACAAACAGCTCCAAATGATGACATCATTTAGTAGCACTGTGTGTGTCATGCAGTGTCTGCTGCTTGATTCATTTCCTAGGCTTGYCATGCTGTCCTGAGAGCTCAGCCTTGCTTCAAGGGCCTTTGCAGTGTACGGTTTGTTTGGGATAAAATCCATATTTAAAAGGAGKCACTGAGAGAGACAAAGTAACCCTGCACTCCCAGCAGCAAAGATTTAATAGTGGAGAACATTGTGCTTGAAATGAAGAGCCAACTCACCTGCCCTGAGTGCTTAAGGATTAAATAGAACTGTAGAACAATTTCAGAAGAAATAATCGTGCTCCATATATGTTTTAATGCAAAAAGACTAATTGGTGTGCTCCTGCTTTCAGGCCATGAATATACTGGTTCCCTTCATGTTTAAATATGCAGTGGACAACCTCAACCAGGTCTCTGGGAACGTGCTCAACCTCAGCGATGCCCCCAGTACTGCAGCTACCCTGGCAACTGCTGTCCTCATTGGCTGTGAGTGAACTCCTAAACTGGGGATGGGAGTTAAGKGTCTGCAGAGAGGGAGGGGCTCAGCCCATGGCACTGCTGAGCATCACGGGTTGTTGTGAATCACAGAATCACAGAGTGGTTTGGGCTGGAAGGGACCTTAAAGGTCATCTACAGGCAGGGACACTTTCCACTGTCCCAGGCTGCTCCCAGCCCCAATGTCCAGCCTGGCCTTGGACACTGCCAGGGATCCAGGGGCAGCCACAGCTTCYCTGGGCACCCTGTGCCAGGGCCTGCCCACCCTCACAGCCAGGAATTTCTTCCCAATATCCATTCTAAATCTATCGTCTTTTACCATAAAGCCATTCCCTGTGTCCTGTCCCTGTCCCTCCATCCCTTGTCCCCAGTCCCTCTCCAGCTCTCCTGGAGCTCTTTAGGCCCTGCAAGGGGCTCTGAGATCTCCCTGGAGCTTTCTCTTCCCCAGGCTGGACACCCCAGCTCTCCCAGCCTGCTCCAGCCCTCAGTGTTGTGACTGTTTAATGGTTACTCTGTGTTGATATCTGTTCCCAATATTCTCTGACCTTGCTTCTGGTATTCCAATTAAAAAATGAAATAATGCTTATAGAAATTATTCTTGATTATAAATCCTGCTCTTTCTTGTAACCAGCTGTGAAAGAAACTGATTTAAATGTGTGCACAATGGTTTATAAATGAAAAATTGCRTAAAGCTTGGACCAATTAAGTATAAATTACCTTTGAACTAGAATTGCTGAAAATATATAAAGAATGAGTCTAGTGTAATTTCATGCATGAAGGGAAGTTGAAAATATAATTATTTTCATTTTGTAAACTTTTTCATCCTTTTTTAGATGGTATCTCAAGAGCTGGGGCAGCACTATTTAATGAAGCAAGAAATGCAGTATTTGGGAAAGTAGCACAAAATTCAATCAGGAGGATAGCCAAGAATGTTTTCCTGCACCTGCACAACCTGGATCTGGCCTTCCATCTAAGCAGGCAAACAGGAGCACTGTCCAAAACCATCGACAGGGGCACAAGGGGCATCAGTTTTGTTCTTAGTGCTTTAGTGTTTAACCTGGGACCTACCATGTTTGAAGTGGCTCTGGTCAGTGGAATTCTGGTAAGTGTGGTTTAGTCAATACTGGAATTGTCTCATTTGGGAATAATATCTGACCAAAGTCTACTGAGTATTAATAACAATAATTGAATTTACAATGTGGTTGTGAAAGCAGCTCCTGTAAAAGAGAGCAATCAGTAATTTTCAAATATCAKTTGCTTTAAATTGGTTTATTTGAAATTATTGTCACATTTAAATCTTCTCTTCAGCCACCTGTATTTATGTGGACAGTTTTTAATGTTTTTCTTCAGCATTGTTGAAAAAATGAAATTAGGAAAGTGAACTCTGCACACAAGTGTCAAATACATCCAGGTAAATAGTGAGGAAACAAAATAAAAATATTGTGGTTTAGTGTGTTGAGGACAGATGAAGGAGTGATTATTGGCTCTTTCCTGAATACTGGACTGATCTTACCCAGAATTTAGAAAAGAACATTAGCTTTTGGAAAACAGCCTTCTCCTGGCAGTTTTTAAGCTTAATAACCTGAAATTTAAACTTTTATAAATAAAACATGCTTCCTGTCTTTGAAATCAGGATCTTTGGGTATTATGTGCAAAAATCTAAATCTAGATCATGTAGCTTAGCCTAAATTAAAACCAAGAATCTTGGTTTGTTTATTARCCTTTTTAGAAGGACTTAATCAAGTTTGAATGGAACAGTTAAATGCCTGTTGCTGTAGGATTACATTTTCCAACCAGTGGAAGTTGCAGACCAGGCTGGCTGTCAGCCAGTCCTCCTTGGGGCTTTTCTCTCTGATGTGCCCTGAAGTACAGAAAATGCTCCCGAAGTTGTTTTGCAAGGCCRTTTATTTTTTCTTCCACAGTCTTCAGCTTGCTTTCAAAATCCATTCCAAAAACATGGAAACAAATACTTATTGTGAAAACAGCACAAGCAGCAGCAGTGTTTGTGTTTTTTAATGTGGAAAATAACTTTTCACTACTACATACACTAGCTCTTGGTTATTGCCTCCAATCTTTTTATCTAAATCCCTCTTGCTGCTTTCCTTTCGAGTTTAAGCCTTTATTTAGCCTTAAGCTGTTCAGAGCATGGATTGTATTGGGTGGGACCATCATTTCTTGTCTTAAAATCAGGAAAGCTTAGCTGGAGACARCAGTGAAGTTTTGCAAATTATGATTCTTTTCTTTTAATTGGACTTTAAATCTTCCAGTATTAYAAATGTGGTGCTGAGTTTGCTTTGGTCACTCTGGGGACGCTGGGAGCYTATGCAGCGTTCACGATAGGAGTTACACAGTGGAGGTAAGGCAGGCCCTGCCCTCACATCCCTCGGGGTGCTCTGATGCCTCACCCTCAGCCTGTGACTGGATCAAACCTTCCCTTCCCAGGACTAAGTTTCGGATAGAAATGAACAAAGCTGATAACGATGCCGGTAATGCTGCCATTGACTCGCTCCTGAATTATGAGACTGTGAAGGTAAGGCCAGTCTTTACTACCAGGCTCTTTGTCTTACTTCTGTCAGCTCTAGGGAAGTGAGTCATAAGATTCATCTTTTCTAGAGCTGCATATTTGGAGCAATAGCATATTTTTAAGCATTATTCATTTGAAGAGTACTGCATGGCATTGACAGAGTAGCAGGAAGGTTGTTAAGGGGGTTGGAAAAAATCTCTTTGCTATTAGTGAGAAGTTTCTTTCATGTCTGAATCACCTTGACCATCAAWTTGTGCAAAAAGTAAACTTAGTCTTGAAGAGGAGGTTTAGGTTGGATATCAGGGAARGGTTCCTCACCCAGAGGGTGTTGGGGCACTGCCCAGGCTCCCCAGGGAATGGGCACAGCCVCAGGGCTGCCAGAGCTCCAGGAGCGTTTGGCCAATGCTCTCAGGCACAGGGTGGGAYTGTTGGGGTGTCTGTGCTGGAKTTGGACTGGATGATCCTTGTGGGTCCCTTCCAGCTCGGGATATTCCATGATTCTTTCCTCCTGGTCGTTAGTACTGTTGGGAGGAGCTGTGTGTGTATCAGTASCCGTACTCTGTTCACACTGCATTTATAGCACCCTAAACAGTCTCACACGTTTGACACTGTCACATTTTCCTTTTTTGTGTCTGCTGTAGTATTTCAACAACGAAAAATACGAAGCCCAACGGTATGATGAGTTCCTGAAGACCTATGAAAAAGCCTCACTGAAGACTACCTCTACCTTAGCTCTCCTCAACTTTGGACAGAGTGCCATATTTAGTGTCGGTTTAACAGCCATCATGGTGCTCGCCAGCCAGGGCATTGTTGCAGGTAACTCATCTGTCTGTAAGCCTAAAATGAGTCTCCTTTACCTTAGTTCATCCATAGTAGAGTTGTTAATTTTATCTAACTGGGAGTTGGTGTGATACTCATTCTGAGAGGTTTTGCTTGAGAGTTTTTTACTTAGGTTTTGTCTATTTCTGCTTCTTGGAGTATTATTAATTCCATTCTATATCTCTCTCAAGGACTCTCAATCATACTATGATTTTATCAAAAACATTTTAAAAGTTTAGCAGTTAAAGAAAGATCCCAAGAAGAATATCACTTCAGGAAGTTTTTCTTGAGGGTTTCTGAATGGCACTTCTATAGATACAAATATTTCTGTGGACCTTGTACAAAAATCMTTTCTGTTTTCCCTTCTTTCTTTCTCTGTTGGCAAGACTCAGAACTTCTCCTTAGTACCCATGTGCTTTGTCTCCAGTAGTTTTGTTTCCAATAATTCACTTTCCTTACAGTAATAAGGGCACATTATTAAAATAATTGCTTCCATATGTTCCGTCCTTGTCTAATTTACTACATAAAGTAAAGCATGCTTGATTAGGAAGACACAATACAAGCTTCAAATACAGAATTGGGATGAAGCTCAGCTAAAGCAAGGTTTAGAGTAAAAATAATGATGCTTTCAAGACTGTTATCATCCAGAAGTGTTTGAAGGGCAGACCTTTATACCACGTGTTCTTTCTTGCATCTGCTTTGCCCTTTTTAAAGATGCCAGGGCAGGGAAGRGTTACACTGAACAGATCAGTCAGTAGGTGCAGTTTATAGCTGTTCTTAGGAAGATCTACAATAGCTTTAAGCAGGATGGTAGAAATATGGCTTTAAATCATCTTTCTGGGCCTGTTTCAGCTGCACTGACCTGGCACTTACCTTTAGCTGGTGTGTCATCCTGAGTTTCCCTTGATCAGCCTGTTTGATACTGAGCTGCCCAGAGGTTCTCACTGTGTTTTAGTAGCTCTGTGGTACATGCAATATGAAAGCTCTCTCTTGATCATGACAAATTCTATCATTTGGATTTGTCTGTAATTGTACTTAAGATTGTCTTCCTTGATTTGTGCTTCCATATATTATTTCCTCCTCTTTTAACTTCCCTAGGCCTCTCTGTGGATTTTACAGCTGTACAAGCTGATGYTTTATATTCTGCTTCCCTTATTTGCCAGTGCTAGTATATCTTTTTTRAAGTGAAATCTGCACAAACACTGCCATTTGTTTCAGGCACCCCTATATAAAATCTGAGGTTCTGGGGATGGGTTTTGTTTGCTTTTTAAAAACCTGGATTTAGAAATGGGATGAAAGAAATCAAACTTGATTGCCTTGACTTTTTTTTTTTAATTTTTCTGTGTGTCCTAACAAGGCAACCCTTCAAGTCTCCTTATTCTCTCACACTTCTTTTTTTTCTTAAGGCAGCCTTTCTGTTGGAGATCTGGTAATGGTGAATGGATTGCTGTTCCAGCTTTCTCTGCCCCTAAACTTCCTGGGAACAGTATACAGAGAGACAAGACAAGCGCTTATAGACATGAATACCCTGTTTACACTTCTCAGTGTAGATACCAAAATTAAAGTAAGTAGCAGCTTATTTTCCTAAACTACCTGGGTATGTGATACTGTTTGTGGCAATGCCATCATTTAATCCTCTTCCTTATCTTCCAGGTTTAATTTCTATTCATGAAARAGCTGTTGGGTATAAGGTTGCTGTTCTGCCTCCTCCTTAAGTGCAGTTACTGCAATAGCAGTAATTTTTTTTTCTTGCAGAGAAGCAAAAATCCCTTCATGGGAGCTGTGTTTGTATTGAGATTTTTGTATTTAAGTATTCATGCCTCRTGCTTGAATTTTTATTGGTAATTAATGATGCAGAATATATTGCAAAAGAAGTTATGAGGCAGAGTGTTTACTGCAGGAATTCTTACTTCCTTTGGGGAAAAGGAGGAGCAAACCAATGTCACTTGTATAGTAAATTGTGATTAGTTTTCACATATCTGAGCTGGAGTGTCTGTTTGCCTTCTGAGGTGATGAAAAAGGCTCTGTTCAGCTTGTTGAAGTGTTGGATCTCCTTTCTGGGCAGCAGATAAAGTGGGACTCTTCTTTTCATAGGACAAAGAGCTGGCTCCACCCCTGCAGATCACCCCTCAGACTGCTTCCATTGCCTTTGACAATGTGCATTTCGAATACCTGGAGGGGCAGAAAGTCCTTGATGGAGTGTCCTTCGAAGTCCCTGCAGGAAAAAAAGTGGCCATTGTAGGAGGTAGTGGGTCAGGGTGGGTAAATGGACTAAATATGCCAATCAATGCAGATTTAGTTTCTTAAATGTGGTGCTGCTTGTGTTTCCTTTTTATTATTTTTCTTTGTACATCATTCCGATTGGAAACTGTAAATGGCAAACCAGGATGTAACATTAACTTCAATTCTTTTCAATTCCAGGAAAAGCACCATTGTGAGGTTATTATTTCGTTTCTATGAACCTCAGAAAGGAAATATTTATGTTGCTGGACAGAACATCCAGGATGTCAGTTTGGAAAGTCTGAGAAAGGCAATAGGAGTTGTGCCTCAGGTATTCCATGTTTCCTTCTCCCCAGATAGTCCATTGTAATAGTATCTGGCACTGTGGTTCAGTGAAGGCCAATCCTAATGCAGTGGTGTTGCATCGTAACTTTCAAAGGAACTAGACTTTTTTCCCCCCCCAGGAAATATTATGTTTTTATATGCATCATCATATAGATCCAATTTCTGAAATGTATTTAAGCCTCCCCATGAGAAACTGCCTGCAGCTTTAAGTGATTTAGCTTCATAGTTGATTACCAGCCGTAATGAGTTAGCAAAGTGGTGAAAATATGCATGACATATATGTTTAGGACACAAAATACATTAATCCCTTTTTTGGGAAAAGAAATTGCCCTGAACACTTTTACCTTCAGGCTTTGTAAAGAAAAATATGAGCTGTTCTGTATTGATTCTTTCATGGGCTGGGGATAGTTTTTAAGCTGTTCATGGTTTCTTATTTCAAATGTCCTTCCCCCAAATGCAGGATGCTGTTCTCTTCCATAACACCATCTACTACAACCTGCTCTATGGCAACACAGGAGCCACAGAAGAGGAGGTGTAYGCGGTGGCCAAGATGGCAGGGATCCACGATGCCATCCTGAGGATGCCCAATGGCTACAACACCCAGGTCGGGGAGCGAGGCCTCAAGCTCTCAGGTTGGCTCCCAGCCTCTTTGTATCCCTTTTGCTGCCTCAAAGTTCCTTGCAGGGTTTAGTTCTCAGGTGTGCTTTTAGCTTGTTTAGCTTAAAGCGTGGAATCGTTAAGGTTGGAAAATACCTCCAAGATTGAGTTCAGCCTTTGACTGACTCCCACCATGCCCACTAATCCACATCACCARSTGCCAYRTCCRCTCCTTTTTAGAACGCTTCCAGGGATGGTGATTCCACCACTGCCTTGGACAACCTGTTGCAATGCGTGACTTTTCAGTGAAGAAATCCTTCCTATCATCCAACCTGAACCTCCCCTGGAACAGATTGAGGTTGTTTCCTCTTGTCCTGTCCCTTGGTCCCTGGAAGCAGAGCCTGACCCTRTGGGRTTGTGGARAGACAGAAGGTCCCCCTGAGCCTCCTTTTCTCCATGCTTAGCCCCCAGCTCCCTGAGCTGCTCCTTGTAGGACTCAATTCCAGACACTTCCCCAGCTCCATGTCCCTTCTCTGGACACCCTTCAGCCCCTCAATGTCCTTGTAGAGTGCAGCCCAAAATACCTACCTGTAAAAGCTAAATATTAGTATGAAGGTCTGTAGTTTAAGGCAGCTGTAGTCTGCCAGATGTTCAAAAGAATGTATTTTCAGGGGATAGTGTTAAATGAGATTATATGTAAGGCTGGAGGTGCATCTAAGGAAAAATGATCATTCATATAATCTGAGTAGTGGACTAAAATTGGAAAGTCTGTGTGTGCTTTGGGCCCTCTCATGCTGAAGGAAAGGAGCACAGGGTTGCAGCAGGTGCAGACAGAGGTGCTGCCTGTTGCAGAGGCAGCTCTGASGGGTGTTTCATTCTCTGCAGCTGCTGCAGCCAGGAGTCCTGGTTCCTTTGGAGCAGGAGATCAGAGGGTACAGCCTGTACCCAGACTGTGTGTGCAGGAGGAAGCGTGCACTGTGCAGAAGGGGATTACAGAGAAGCCTGGAAGGGAAATAAAATATGCCAAGCACAGATCTGGGTGAGGGAATAGAAGGTGCTAAATAGGTACCGGCAGAACWGGAGAGAATCGTGCTAACAATGAAAGATTTGTCTTGTGCTGCCTGTCTCCCCACACGAGTAATTGCTAGAAAGAGAATTTGACTGACAATAGGTTTGAAATGTCTTGGTGTTTAAAGGAGGATAGAATGGTTTCAATTGGAGGGAATCTTCAGAAAATCATCCTCACCAACCCCCCTGCTGTGAGCAGGGGCATCTTTCACTAGATCAGGTTGCTCAAAGCCTTGACCTTATGTTGAGGTTTAGACTGGATTTTAGGAGAAATTTCTTCATGGAAAGGGTTGTCCAGCCCTAGCATGGGTGCCCAGGGCAGTGGTGGGGTCCTCGTGCTTGGAGGGATTTAACAGACACGTGGATGTGGCRCTTGGGGACATGGATTAGTGGTGGCCTCAGCAGTGCTGGAGAAACAGTTGGACTCCACGGTGTTAGGGGACTTTTCCAACCTCAGTGATTCCATGATTCTGTGTCCCTTTGAAAGTCTGGAGCATTGTGTGTGGGTATGTTGGAGTTTCCTTCTGATCTGGAGAGTCCTGTAACAGAGCCTTTCTGAAAATGGGTTCTGCCTTTCCTCCATCCTTCCACTGTTGCTGCTTCCACTGGGATGCTCATAAGCACCCACCTGCCAGTGCTTCCACAAAGGTGGTGTTTAGAAAGGTGAGGGAGTTTGTTCTTTTCCTGGTTTGTTTTTATTTAAAGAAGAAAGAGTAAAATACTCAGAAGAAAGACAGTGGCATTCTTTCAGGATAGAAAGGAGCTCCAAGTGGCCATCTGCCACTGAAATAACAGTTTCAGTTTCTTTTTTTCAACAATTCGATGAGTATTGACAAATTACAGTAGTAAACAAGCTTCAGAAATGTGTGCAGCCACAATACAGGAGTCTCAGGCCAGTCCTCTCAGAAATAGCATCATTGTTCGAAGGATTGGAGATATTAAATGGAAGGCTATGAGTTCATCAGTGGCTCTGTAAAAAGCTACTGCTAATTGGAATCAATAGTTTTGTCAGTAGTAGAATGGTGCCCTAAAGAAAGATATGTATTGGATTAATTTCAGAATCAGTTTGAGGTTTTTTTAAGGTGGGTGAAGCTTCTTCAAGTCTGAGGAGAACACAAAGTCCTGATTTGTTCTGTTACTTTGCAGCAGAAATAGGAGGAGTAAAAAATGTGAATTGAAGTGGCCCTCTTTAAAAACCAGGGATTTAGGTGCTTGATGGAAAAACAAGATTTTAGCTGCAATGACAGCTTTACCAATTTAAATGGTGATGTAGCGTTTTGTGCAGTTCTTGCTGTTCTCAAGGATTGATTCATCAAGAATAAAGAATGAAAACCAAATTGTTTGGGTTGTTCCAAGTAGAAGCCACGTCAGTGTTGTCTAATAGATGTGTAATAGAGCAGTAACAGCCCCAAGTCCCTGATTTTGTGAATGGAGCAGTTCCTGTGCTGCTGCCCTGAGTGAGAATGGGAAACAACATGAGACCAGTGGATCTGCTGCAAATATAAGGAATTTTGTTACTGAAATGCATCTTTCAACCATGGATATTGACAAGCTGTGAGTTTTGAAGATGCTGTGTAGGGAAGGGAGGGAGARCACGCTAAAATAGACCGAGTAAATCATGCAGTTCTAATTGCTCCTGAGTTCTGCCAAAGACACTTTCAAATGTGAACTGCAGCATTACCACCAGCCTTTTCAATAGTTCAGGAAAGCATGTTTCTCTCCTGATAGGAATGGAGCATTAACAAGAATATAATGGTATTAAATGGAATGTGTGGAAGTCTTGAGTGAAACAAAGGAGGACAAGTGCACAAATGTGACGTGTTTGCGTCGTGTACCAAATGTTTAGCAGATTTGAAGTTCTCAAATGCACCTGTTTTCCTGTCTGTAAAAGTTGTCCTGAGTTATTCTTGAGTAGATGTTGGCTGTAAGAATTGTTTAAGGAAGGAAACTAGTCTGAAACTGGGTTAAATGAGAAACCACCAGGCTTAGATTGCAGGCTGAAGGTGCTTTTCAGTACCATATTAACTGTTCTTGAGTGAAATTTGCCATTACGGGGTGGAAAGTTGGATGAATATCAAGGAGAGACTTGAAAGACACAATGTGTGAGCAAAATGCATGAAATCCTGTACAGCAGGTGTGGACAGAGCACTGGTGAGAGAAAACAGTATTTGTGTGTGCAGAGTTACTGGATAGGGCAGAGCTTAGGCCAGGTAAATGGGCTCCTACTCCCAGGTGGGCAGTGTGAGTAACTGCACAGCATTGTTACTCACCTGTGTGAGACTCCTGCCTTGGAACAGACAAAATAGTGCTCTGTCCTCTCCAAAAGGATGAACAATCTTGAATCACTGTGAATTTACCAGGAAGCAGAAACTTGTGTGCTATCTTATGTAACATGTCAAATATTTGTCAGCATTAACTATGATGTCTAAAAAAAGGGAAAAAGCTGGGAACCAACCCTCAAAAGTAACGTCTGCTGTTGAATTTAGATTATCATAATTGTAACTTAATCTTTTTTCTTTTTTTTTTTTTCTCTTTCCCCCTCATTCAGGAGGAGAAAAGCAAAGAGTTGCAATTGCTAGAGCAATGTTAAAGGAGCCATTTATTTTTCTCTATGATGAAGCCACATCATCTTTAGATTCAATTACAGAAGAGGTAAATTGGGATAAAAAATTCTAAAATTTAGGTGGTGCAATGGTGTCTGRTTCTGATGTTTTTCCATGTTCTTTTCCTCTCAGAAGGAATTCTATTTTTTTCAAGTGTTTTCTCAGTATTATTAAGACATGCTGTGTCTCAGCTGTCCTAAAGAGCAGAGCAGATATTCTCAGACTACCTGGAGATAGTGAGGGGTATCAGCTGTCACTGGGGTATTTTCTGTTTAAGCTTTGAAAGTCCCATTCACTTTGACAATTCAYTCTTTGAAACTGGTGCAACTACCTCAGGTGTCCATGAAGTATGAAGCTTTCCAGTCTGCTTTAAAAGGTGTTTAGATGGCATCTAGCATCCATCAAAAAAGCCTTCTAAATAGCTGTGACATAATGCAGGACAAAAAACACCTCTTACTGGGTGTTCAGCAGAGGCAGATCAGGAAGGTGTGACCTGCAGTGCTGATGTTCAGTTGTGTTCATTCCACACTGGTGTTGTGACACTATGACAGGAACTGCATCAGGTTTCATAACAACATCTCTGCTAAAGCACAAAACTCAGTGCCAGCAGTAATTTCCCAAACTAATGTCATCAGAAACTAGCTAAGCCACAGCTCTGTTCACTTATGCAGATTATTGAGTGAATTTGTTGAGCTGTAATCAATTACTTTCAATTTCCAGATGCAAAGAATCCAGAGGATGAGCTGTACATCCATGTAGCACAGCTTCCTCCTGGACCAGAAATGTCCATATCACACTCAGTCCTACAGAACAGCACCTGGATTCTTTCTTGTTTTGCTGTATCTGTTGCAAAAGTCAAGAGCAAAGCTGAAGGTGTCACAGCAGAAATGCACTTGAAAGACACCAAGCAAAAATGAGGCTTTTCCACAAGAGTATGGGAATGGAAATGTTTTTTGACAAAAATTTTCAGGGAAATAAAGTGGACCCTTGGCTTATGGTAGTGAGGGCACAAATTCCCAGTCAGTGTTCCTTGCAGAGGAATGTGGTTTGGAAGGTGGCATAGAGCTCACAAAGGAAACACTGGATAGATGGATAATTCCCAGAATTGCTCTGACTTTATGTTCCACATTGGCATGATATTGAGARGGACTTTTTCTGTAACTTCCATTGGAAAGTATTATTATTATCACCATGAGGTGTTCTTGTTTTCAGATGCTTTTGCTGCTGTTTGTTGCTTGTGTAGCATGGCTCCGTGGGGAAGTTTTTCCTGAAATGAAGTGACAMTTCTCTTCCTTTGTCCCTGGGGATAGCTGTGTTTTTCTGTGAATACAAGATTTTTTTTCAGTTTGAGGCTTTAACAAAACCACAGTTTCATGTTTGGGACTCTTCAGTTTCTCCTGTAAGCACTCGTGGCTGTTTGTTATTGGGAAGCTGTAGCAGTACCAGAGATGTTTCTCAAAACTTATTTACCATAATTTGCATATTTCCAGCAGCATTTTATGTCTCCTCATCTCACCCAGGAGAGTGTAAGAGTTTGTGTCTGTTCCAATTTTGCAGAACATTCTCAAAGCCATGAGGGACATGGTGAAGCACCGGACGTCGATTTTCATTGCCCACAGGTTGTCCACGGTGGTGGATGCAGATGAGATCATCGTGCTGAGTCAGGTGAGGGCTCACCTGCTGCTGGGTGACTTTCACATCATGTCAGGGTTTGCTTTAGGGACTCTGTGTGTCCRGTTTGAATTATTACACTCCACCAAGCTGCTGAAAGTTCTTTCTTTGGAAATGAACCATGTTTGAAAATTCCAGCCCTAGCTTGGCATGTGTGACTGTCTGGTATATTGTTGTTTTTCTGCCTTATTGTTGCATGTTTTTAATGGAATTTTTTGCATGCTTCTGTCAGATGAAGTTTCTTAATGTGTTCCTCCAATTCATGCTTCACTCTCATGCTCAGTGAGTGTCTGGTTTTCACATACATCCATTTTTCCCTCTCGTTGCAGAGAGGACAGCATGTTCCGTTCCCATGCAGATAGAACTATTGCAGGATTGTTCAACCTAATTACGTTAAAAGTCTGAGCACCATTCTCTGTTGTACCTGTAGAAAAGTGTGATTGTTTCCTTTCTGTAGGCTTCTCTTCCAAGAAAAAAACAGTTTCAACATTTGAGTCCCTAATATCACTGTTGAGTTGTTGCCTCATACTCAGTCTGTCCAAAGTCCAGTTTTTTCTCTATTACCCATATCTGGCAAGAGATTTAAAATAAACAAATGTCCTTATGATAACTTCATAACTATTCTGTGAACTGATAATGCTGAAAGTACAGTGCTCTAATCTGCTGATAATAGATGTTAAATTTATCTCAGCATTCATTTTTATCAGTCRCTATTTATAAGCTTGTGCTCATAGGTGTATTTAGTGACTTAAAATACACATCTAAAAGCAAATAAATTATTCTTACACTGCATTCAATGATTTCATGGACAGTTAGAACCATATCTTATGAAATGGTGACATTTGCTACACAAAACTCACCTTTATATGAGGATAAAGTCATGGAATAAATCATTGCAGCTCTCCATGGAGTTTTTATTCAGTTTTGAGCTGCTTTTTTTTTCAGCTTTTGCTGGAAAATCCCCTCCTAAGGTGTATCCTTTCTCCAAGTGCACGTTAAAACATCTCACAAACATTTTGTAACACGCCACAAGGCAAGCCGCAGTTTTTTGTTTGCCACACAAGTTTTCACAGCTTCCTAAGAGTGTGTTTTGTGTTGTAGTGTAACTGTTAAATTAAAAATAAAAGCACAGCCTCGAACTGTGAAGGAGCCAGGGTGCTCCCTTTCCTGAAGGATGGAACCAGGGTGGGGGATGAGGGAGGCAGCTGTGTGTGCTGCTGCCATCCCAGCAGGATGGAGGTGTTAGCAGCTGGATAAATAAGGCTCAGGAGCAGGGATGGGGCAGCAGGATTGGGGCTGCTTTTGCATAGCAATGGTAATCATTGAATCACAATTCCAGAACCTTTGCCGAGGTAAAACCAGAGTCATTCCTGAGTTGCAGTAATAATACAGATCCTGATGCTATGAAGCTGAGCAGAAAAGTTACATTTTTCAGGAGTGTTTGAGACTTGCTGAAAAAAAGCCATAATTCAAATCCTGGTCTCTGCTACAATGAAATCCAAATTAATTACATTAAGGATTTAAATAAATTCTGTAATTCTGTTGATCGAGTACATGTTTGTTCAGATTCCACTGGCACAACTATTAATAGGAGTGCCAAGACCCAAATTTTTTCCCAGCATGTCCATCAGCAGATGTCACGAGGAGGTAGATTTAATTGTAAATCATAATTTAGGGCTAATATGGAATCCATGTGGTTGCCTGTATAATGCTGTCCTTTCCCAGAAKGATGACTAGCTGGAGAGTGAATATATTAGTTTAATTTGGAGTCAGTGAATGTGTCTCTCAAAGTAAAARGATGAGTCTGGTTCTTTGAAGAGTGGTGGGGTTTCTCTGTAGGATTGGAGTTCTCATGGAGGTCTCCTCTCCARCTCTTTCTTGTATTTCCACAGTGATAGTCAATAAATCATCTCTGCTCCTGGGAGCAGCCCAGAGAACTGAACTGCTCACACAATTTTGATGCTGGTGGTTGCAGTGACACAAGCTACAGAGCACCCATAAAAGCACAATTTACACTGATTGTTTTCAGGATTTGATTTTAAATGTGCTCTGCTTGTCTCATATACCCCAGTCTGTTTGCTCTTCTCCACATGTGTTTGTCACCGAGCAGAGACAAATACATGTTTATTTTGGTACATTCATGTGACCTTTGCAGGAGTAGTTCAACACCTTGCTCCTCATATAGAGGTCCACATTTACTTTAAATAATTCCTCCAGTAGATAGGAAAACTTCCCATACTGGTGGGCTTTAAATTTTGTCCACATGGACAAAAGGCACCTCCAGTCTGAGAAGAGCACAGTTCCTTGTTTCCATCTGGCAGTGGGACACACAAGTGAGTGCACTGTGCATTCAGTCTTTCCTTGCTGTCTCAAGCTCCTTCTCATTCAAACTGCTCTAATGCATGCTGTGAAGCTGTGGTCCAGAGGCTGGCATATTCCTGAGGATCTGGCACTATGAATTCCTGACTCCCTGTCCGTTTTTGCAGGGTAAAGTCGCAGAACGTGGCAAGCACGCAGAGCTCCTGGCGAATCCCAGCAATCTCTACTATGAGATGTGGCACACACAGAGCAGCAAAGTGCTCCACAGTCACAACAACCCGGACTGGAAAGAGAGGAATAACCGGACATCCAAAGAGGAGGAAAGGAAGAARCTAGAAGAAGAAATTAACAACAGCGTGAAAGGCTGTGGGAACTGTTCGTGCTGAGTACCATCCTGGATCTTGTACAGCAGGTTAAAAGTGCACAAGAATACAGTGAAATGCAGCTCTTGTTTTTAAGTCAGCATTCAAAAACTTCTGGGTTTTGCAGTTTTTGGATTTTACAGTTCCACAGAGGGACATAATTTCAACCAAAGGAGTTCTATTTTTGCATCTTTAGAAATCTCTACTATTCAGTGGCATCTGCAAGAGCTGAGCTTTTTCAAAAACTTTAAACTTCCCAGTCAAGAGTGTAATTTATGGCAATTTTTAGGCATTGGTAAATTCTCCTGGTAGTTGCTTGATGTGGATTATTAAATTATAAACAGACATGTCCTTGATTTACATTATTTCTCATCATTGATGGTTGATAAATACGTCATATTTTAATTGTAATTGGGCTAATTTGAACTCATTTGCTAATGGGGAAGATGCCTTTTAAATTCTTCAGTGGTGTTCTGGTTTAAAATCTTCCTTGTAAAAAGTACAGCCTCAACAAAACATTAGGCTTCTAGCAGCAAACTAAATATTGGAATTACCCCTCTCCCCTTTCAGAAGCACCGTTTATGCTGCACTATGAGGAAGTGGATTGGTATTATTCTAAAGGAAAACTAACAGCATTTTAAAGTGAAAAATGAACAAACCTGARTTCAGGATTCTGTATCCTCAGCATCTGCTGTAGTAGTCAAAGCAGAACRCAGTCACTCTTTCCAGTTCAGTCATGGTCTTAGGGAGCAATTAAGATTCAATAAAGACTTCCATAAATTTCTATTATCTCATTAATGTATGAGAAAATGACCTGGATAATGCTGAAAGCATTGCTATAATAATCTYCTCCTTTCAACAGCCACAACTTCTCCAGTGGGAGGAAACCTCAGCCTTTGGGATCTGCAGGACACTGTGGGTGTGTCCAGTTTGGGTGGGAGGGGCTGCAGGGGTCACTGCTGGGAGAATGTGCCAGAAGCTTCCCCTGTGTGCTCCTGAGCCAGGGCCAGGCCCATCACCAAGAGGAAAAGGCACTGCTGGAGTCATGGGTTTGGGAAGGGAGGAAAAGCCCTGTAGGTGTAAGAGCAACCCAGCTGGAGAGAGGAGGGGGAACATGTGAGAGCAGCAGCCCTGCA
>NW_026623352.1:1418434-1433593 GCF_030028575.1 Malurus melanocephalus
TGGACTGACCACAGCCTCCATTCCCTATCTGCTGCACTGCTTGGAAGGAGGTGGAGAATTCTGAAGTGAAGTTGGGTCTGGGAGGAAGGTGTTTTAAGATTTTTTTTCATTTTCTCATTACCCTACTCACACTTGTAATTCACAGTAAATTAAGTTAATTTCCCCAAGTGGAGTCTGKTTTGCCCATGACAGTAATTGCTGAGTGATCTCTTCCCTGACCCTTCTTCATCCCATGAGACTTTCATTGTGTTCTCACCCCTGCCCAGCTGAGAAGGGGAGGGGTGAAAAGGCTGGGTGGGCACCCAACATCCAACCAGYATCATCCCACTGTGACAGGATTGTGTTTTCAGGCCTTGTCTCTCCAGGGAAATTCACCATCTCTTTAGCACGAGCTATCCTGGTGTAATTCCTCATGTTGAATTCAAGAATTAAAATCTTTCTCTTGGATGCTGAAAAATAACTTTGTTATTTCTGGGGAATTACACCGGTATAATTACATTGATATAATTACGTTTGTAAATCAGATGCAAGATTTCGCAGTGTGGGCACTAGGGAAGGGCTGAATTTGGTGCTTCTGGAAATTTAATTGCAAATAGCGTTTATTTTTTTGTGTTATACCCTCCCCTGCAACTAAAAATAGGAACATATCTTAAAAGGAGTGAAACCTTTGCTAGTTACTTATTTTCTCTCTCTCCTAAAAGGATGGGTGAAAAAACAACCTGGCATCAATCTCCAGTTAAAAATTATTTTTAAAGGACTTTCATTTTCATCCTTGGAGTGCAGAAGCAAAGTGAAGTCCAGTTAATGTAGTGCAGAATTCCAGCTTACAAYGTCCCTTTATTTTCCTTAATTGTCTGCAGGTTTAGCAGCTGACAGCAGTGAGGGGACTGTAATGGTGCAGTTATCTCCCAACTGCCAGAAACAGCAAAGGTTTATTGAAAATGTTATTTATGAGGAATCTCCCTTTCCTGTATTGTGACAAAGCCCAAACTATGGCTCTTCCCTCCCCACTCTGCAGGAGCTCAATTTTGGAATTAATCTGTCTGCTGTTCCTGCAGCACGTAATAGGCAAAGGCTGGAAATACAAGTATTTGAATCCTTATTTATTTTCCTTTGAGTACAAGGATTAGAAATGTCTGTGGTCTGAAATGTGGAGGGAGAGGGGTTTTTTTCAATAGAAAGTTTTCCATGTTACAGGGCTTGGATGTCCCAGTAGGTGTGCACACCTACAGGGTGCACAGAATTGGGAATTGTCTGTGAAATGTCTGGAATCAAAAGCCACTTTAATGTCAAGTTTGATTGTGCTTGTGAGGGGACAWTTTCAGATGGAAGCTGATGGATTTTATCACTGGGGATGGACTTTGCAAGGACTSAGAGTCATGGGCATTCCAGGTTTGGAATGAGGGTGGTTTTCAGGTGGTAAATGCCAGGAATGATCAATAATTGTTTAAATCTGTAGGGTTTGATGTAGCTCTGAGGCTGTTCCCTGTCTCTGCCATCCTTTTGGTGCCAGAGGATGTGCTGCAGCTCTGCCCAACTTTAAATGAAATGACAGGAGGGAATTCTGGACAAAGGCAGTTCCTAAAACAAGAGGCCACTCATAGAGTAGAACACTTATTTTAAAGATATTCAGTGAGTTTCTGGAGATGACTGAAAACTTCCCATGTCATGGAGTTGCTGGATAAACATTCCTGGCTTGCTGGTGGCTGTATGGGAGTGAATTCCTGTGGAGAAGCAGCAGCAGTACTGGGTGAGTCTCCTGTCTGCTGCAAAGTCAAATTTATGCTCTCTTCTTTTTCTTTTTWTTTCACTTKGAGTTTTTATTCTTGTACCATGACTCCAGAGTGTCACTGTTGAAGCAGATGCTTCAAGCACTGAATGGGAGAGTGGTGGCTTTGGAGAGACTCCCTGGAGCACCCTGACCCTTAGGACAGTCTGCCTGGCATCTCTCAGAAAAGCCTTACAATTCTCACAGAAGCAGGTTGATTTAGGGGCCCTCTCCCAGCCTCAGTGGATCTTGGTCATTCTGCTCTGCTGCAAACTGAAATACCCTTTTCAGAACAGCAGCTTTTCATATGCTGGACCTATAGCTGGTTGTTTTTCAAAATTCAAGTTGTCTACTCCCATCATAAAATCTTTGTTTGCAATTTTAGGGTAGAAAAAGACATTTTGTTTTCTTCATTTTCATTTTTTGAAGGAAATGTGGTTTTAGAAAATGGACATTAAAAATGCTGCTTGTAGTGTGTAGTGATCTGTTAACTGTGAACGTACAGAAATAAATCCCAATTCCCATGTAAAAACTCACTAGGCACAGAATATGAAGTCATACACAAAATTTGGGCTATTTTAACTCCCAAATGAGGAAATTTATTGAGTGATTGGCAGGGAGGTTGTGCTTTTTCCAAGTGGATGCCATAATTTGCTCCTTGCAAATGATCCCTCAGGTTATCTCAGCTCTTCTGTTYCATGGACTTATTGTTACCTACATCTCTCAACACTGAGATTTGAAATGATGTTCAAGTGTCTTTTCAGAATGGAAATGTAAAACTTACATAGTRCAGGAAGGTGATGTGTTGCAGAACAACACAGAAAGCTCGGTTGAGAACAGACTGTGTAACCCTTCCGCTGGAAGACTCCTTACCCTGACTCCTGTCCTTCATCTGTGTGTAGATAATTCTTACTAAATAAAGGATTTATCTTTGTGGATAGAAATGGCTCTCCTGTCACAACGGCTCTTCCAGCTTTGCAGCGATTCCCTGAGGAAACGGTCACTGGGATGGAATGTGAGTCTTAATTCAGCAATTGTGCATGGTGCCTGGTGGTACCAGTGGGGCAGATAACAAACCCCAGCCTGTGGGTTGGCATAAGGTGACTGAATTCCAGGTGATCCATCAGAGGAAATTTCTTGGATCACACCTGGGTTCTGCCCCCACTCAACTTTTACCCCCCTGCATTTGTGTGGGGAGCTTGTGTTGGCTGCATCCCACTGATGGCAATGAATGTGCTTGTGAGAAGCCTGATCGGTTCTTGCTTTAAAATCCTGCGTTTTTATAAATGTACACTCTTAATGTGGGATCAAAGTAGAGCAGTTTTAAGAATCTGCTTGAGCCCTTGATGTGACATTGTAATCACTGACTGGATTTCTRCTTACAGCTGTAGCTCATTATCAGAGGAATGCAGGAAATACTTTTCTTATTAATTATTTACATCTAATTTTGATCACTCTTTYAGTGCACTGTATTGATCTGGGCTATGACAGCCACTGACTGTCCTGCTGTCACTGAGCTCTGCCTGGTTGTGCACAGGGCATGGTGCATCTGGGATGGATGAATGGATCTGGGATGGATGCATGAACATGACTGGATGAACTTCCAGCTGCTGTTTCTAAGTGTTCATTTGCTCTACCTTTAAATCCTGGAATGGTAACTATGCCAGCATTAATGTTGCTGACATTAATGGAGTGGCCACATCATGGATGGAGGAATGAAAGAGGTAAGTTCTAGATAGATAAATRTCTAGAACACATTAAATTCAGCTRCTTTTTGACTTTAGTTGATCAATCTGATATCTTTATAAGAAAGCCCTTAAATAGTTCTTGAAAAATGTCTTAAATTCTTCCCAGGTGACTTTTGACCAGCTTCTGCAGATGTTGGGACTAAACTCAGAGAATAGCCAGGAGCATTATYCAGCCTGGAATAACATCAGAAACCATGAGAGAGGATTTCTCCAGAGGCAGGTCTGCAGGCTGGGGTTGGGATCTCCCTCAGATGAGAAGGGTCAGTTGTACTCAGTTGCATGGTGGATTTATCAGTTTAAAGAAAAACAGCAAAGATGCTTTACTGGTGTCTTTTGGCGGAATTTAAAACAGCATCCCCAAAGCTGAAAGAGTCATGTAACAGCTCCCCCACATTCATTTCCAGTTTCTAATGCCCTTTATAAAATTGTTAAGTGAAGCAWTTTAAGTCACACCAACATAAACTTGTAAAGCTCTCAGCCTTGTGCTGGAGAGGGAAAAGGAGCCAAGTTCTCCCCCTTCATTACGGAGAGGAATAAAGAGCCTGGAGCAGGATCCATCAGGTGGTGGGGTGTCTTTGAGTGCCTTGTGCTGTGCTCTCAGTGTCAGCTGAAGATTTTACTGGCCTTGTGCACACACCAACAAATATTTAGAAAAGTGGAGGTTGAACAGATGAAAAGTTGCCATTTTACACTCGTTAGAGAAAATGGAATGTGAAGGTCAGCCTGTAATTGGGAGGGAACAATTCAAKAACACCAATGGAGGAATTATGGAATGGGCTGTGAGCCTCTGAAACAYGGAAATACATGTTCATGTATGGAAATACATGTTTTCACATAGAGTTGTAAAAATCTTTATTTCTTCAGTGAATTGAAAATCTTCTGGCTTTTGAAGAACACAGATAAAAGAATCAGCTTATTTACAATTAAAACTAGGGAACGTTCTCTGGGGAAAACAGTGTTTGCAGAATCTGTAAAAGGTGATGAGTGATATCGCGTGTCGATGCCGCTACTTGTGATTGCAGGAACGTAGGATATTTGGCAGGATRCAAGGGAGGGGGAAGAGCACAAGGCACAAGTATTTTAGGCTGGAGTTGTTCCTTCTGCCTTGTGGAAATTGCTTCATTTCCAAGCCCACACAAGGACTGTGCTGGTAACACACACACAGTGTTTCCGAAGTCTACAGGGTAAAAATTAATGACCTGATGTAGTACAATACAGAGACTTCTATTTTTTTTTAAAAAACACCAATATTTTATTTTACAACAGTTAAATGTCAGGAATAGAAATTGAGGGTGGAGGTTAGTGGAGAAGGAAGATTTTCTCCATTCAATTCCTTCACTTCAAACTGAGTGTTAATCCGGGCCTCACATTATGGTGGTCGCATGCAGGGCTGTCCCTTGGACTTTGTGTGTGAGCTGATCTCTCCTCCTCAGATGTGACCTTACTTTGTGCCTCTTCTTCCTCCCTCTCCCCTTAGTTGGGCTGTAATTCCATAATTCTCCCTGAAATGTTCCTGTCTATAAACTGAACGAAGCATTAGCAGCTTCTGTCTTAGGGCTGAGCTTTATCCCTCATGTTCTGTGCAGGGGTGCTGTTCCCAAGGACTTTTCCAGGTGACCTCGGTGGAAAGGGACACTCTGAAGTCTTTTGTGCTGCCTTTGGACCTCTGTAGCCACAACCTTGCARGGAGAGGTTTGTTGAGTGAAATGCTGCTTGGGGAGCTCTGGGACAGCCTCTGSATGTTCCAGTTTGGGCTGCAGGTTGCCTCAAAGAGGAGTTTGCTCTGACAGCCTCCAGGGTGTTCTTGCCTGCTGGGGCTCAGGTGTTCCTGGGGCTCTCCACGTGTCTCATTTTCAGCACCATGGCTGGGTGAGGTCRCTGTGCTTCCAAAGTGCTCAGGGAGCTTTGCAGACAGCAGCCTGGGCACACGATTGCCACAGTGTGGAAAGATCCATTTGAATGCCTTGTTCACTAAAAATCAGTGTTTACCAGACCCCTGCTTAGTGCTGCTGCAGAGCAAGTCTGGCTGCTGAAGGGGTGTTTGGAAGAGAAATTGGATTCAGTCTTAAGCTTCCTTATCAGTCCCTGGAATTTTTGATGTTGGAAATCTCCAGCTGACCACAGAAACCTTTCCTTACCAAATGTAGAACTGCATGGCTAAAATGTGACCTCCTGAAGAACAGCATGAGCAAGATTTAGCCYATTATGTGGGTTTTTTAAAAGCAATTGCTGTTCCCTGAGCTATGCTCCCAGCAAAACTGGTGGTTGGAATTTCCAGCAGGAATTGAATTCTCAAATCACAAAATAAGTTGTACCAAAAAGTGGCTGAATGTTGCTTAAAGATTCCTAMGACTTGGTGCAATTTGTGTCCTGGGTTTGTGCATGAATTCCCTTAATTCTGCCAGATTTAGCTGGATATTTCCATGATGCAACGGGAAGAATTTACTTGCACAACAGCTCTGTGTCCAGCAGGTGCTGGTGTCAGGTGTTTACAACACTTTGTGTCTTCTCTCAGGAGATATGTGTGTGAGTCACAGCTCCTCATTCATCCAGGAAATGCCACACCATCAAGCCCTGATATGTATGAATGTACTAAGGGAAAAGGAAGTTGGGCTGCAGCACTGAAATGATTTCCTGATGGAAATGGCCCAGGAATYGCTGACAGCAAGTCAAATGCAAATAACAAAAGACAAACATAAAAACCTATTTTTTAGTGGATGATCAGCTCTGGAAGCTGACAAAAAGTGGGTTTTGTTGATTATTTTGTGGGGTTTGTTTTATTTGAATTGAAGGCCCTAAACTTTCTGTTATTTAGCCTGCTGGGAAGCMGTCAAGTTCAGGCAAATAAATGTCCACGTAATTCCAGTAGGTATCTAGAAAAGCAAATGCTCCAAATGGCTGTTTTCAGACTTGATGTTGGAGTCTCTGTGGAAATTCCTTCAGTGGGATATAAGCTCACATCTTATGGCAGTCTCTGATTTAGGCCAAAGCTGCTTTAGTGACACTCGAGCTGTCCTATGGAGATCCCGCTCCAGCTAAAAACCACACAGACTTTCACAGCCCATAAATCCCATGGAATACATCTCTTAAGTACTTTGCTCAAAGGAATGTTAAGCTCTTTTACTAAATCTGCAAATTACAGCTATTTGACAACTCTGAGTTTACAGTCTGACAGCTCACGTCATCAGTCGGAAGGGGATGAGCGGAGTCAGAGGCGGCATCGCTTGCTGCTGACTTGCAGGGATCTGGTAATAACAATCCACTGGAAAATGTTGGAAAGCTGTGACAGCCTGGGAACGGTTTGTGACATCTGTTAAACACACTTGTTTTTATTCCCACTGACTGCAGCGGGATGGGAGCGATGTTTCATGGGAACGGAGTGGTTGTGTTCCAAACAGGAGCCAACAGCCTCCCTCGAGGACCCGAGCCACCATCCAGGTGAATTTCTACACAAATGATCACGACACATCCCAATACTTGAGCCGGATTAAAAAGAAGTTTCTCACAGATTGTTTCTCTCTTACTGCAGGAGGTAATGAAGTGAAAACAGGGGCCTGTGAACTCGGCAGGAGAGATGGGGAACCTGGTGAAGCCTGGCTGCTGAGTGCTTTGGGGTGCCCAGCTCTGGCAGCCTGGGGACTGAACACTCATTAATGGCTTCATGGCTCAGAGCAACTCAGCCCCAATTTAAACTGAAATGGGCAGTGGCAGGAGAGCTGTGAACTCACAGGTGCCCTGGTGTCATCAGAGTGTAGGCAGCCTGGAACACACAGGAGACAGAAGTGTGACCAGCCAAGGAGGGAGCTGTGTCTTTCTAAAGATTCCCTGGAAGAGTTACTTGTGCCCTGTGGCTGAACAGAGGGTTCCTTGCAGTGCAACAAAATTCAGAGTTTGTTTTGTAGTCMCCATCTATTTGTTTAATACACGCTTGGCCTGAAGTTCTCACTGAACCTGCTGTGAGACTGCTGGGAGTGGTGGCACAGAAACCGAAGGAAACTTTGCTTTACCAGGTAATGGCAGCACAGCCAATTCAATTCAGCCATTGCTGCTCTCTCAAATAGGTGCAGAAAGGGATGTGACTGTAGAAAAAAACTCTGCTTGCTGAATCACCCAGCAGCTGCCAACACGTTTTTTGAATCCCAGGCCCAGTTTCTGCATCCCAGACTGCACAGCAGAGGTGGGCAGTGGCTGAGTGTGCTACTGGGAATGAAGGAAAGCCCTTGGCACTGTCTGAGTGCTGAGSTTTATCTGGGACCGATGACAAGCTGGGATCAGCCTAGCTGAGGCTGCTTGAAGTGYTTGGTTACCCACTGACTAAATATCCATAAAGAGAGGAAATGAAATAATTGTTACTTAAAAACCCAAACCCACCTAGAGGATAAAATTTAACTTTTCTGAAGGCTTCTCCAGCAGTTTGTGGTTCTTTCCAAGGCCTCCATACCTTCCCACCAGCCTTGGAGCTGACAAGGTATGAGAACAATATAATCTGTAAATCCTCTACCTTGAAGGTCTTTTCCCACTTAAACAATTCCATGATTCCATGAGTCTGTAATCTATAAACTMCCCAGGACTAATAGGGACAAGTTTGATGCAAGCAGGATGTGGTTACCTAAACYCTGGTGGTTTCATCCACTGAAAACTGAATGTTTTATGCTCGGGAAGTGCAGAAGTGAATCTTTTCAGTGTGTGTGACCTTTTCTGTAGGAGTTGCCTCAAGCCTGACGTGAACACCTGCGGCCAATGCTCAGATAACTGAGAATACATGTTTGTCCTATAARGAAGATCTCGAAAAGCATCCAGACTTCAGCCTAGATGAGTGTCTGTGGATCTCAMAATCTTGGCACTGCCGTCACAAAGGACGCTATAAAAAGGTTGGAAATGGAGAGGCTGCTGCAAGTCCCGTGGATAATTGCCTGGCTCCGTGTGCCGTGTGCAGGAAGGTCACTTCACACAGGCACTGCAATTACCTCCCAGACAAATAGAAAATGAAATTGTAACTTTGTGTGTGATTGTCAAGAAGACAGCCCAAAGTAGCGGCTGTGAGCAGAACCGCTGCCCTCTACCCTTCCTGTGTGTTGCAGGAAAGCTGGCCCTGTTCTCCCTGGAAACAATGGGTTTGAAAACGTCCATCTTTTCAAACGTGGCCTTTCGACGTGTCCTGCTAAGTGTTTACAGTGGTTCCTGCAGCTCTGAGTCTAACAGAGAAATCTCATCACCTGAGGCCTCCCAGGGTGTTAGTGGGAAGCTGAAATTCAGACTGAGTTTAAGCAGAGCCCAAGCTGACAGCAGATACGGGGCTTAACTACAGGGGATGTGATGCAYTGGAGAGGGATTGAATGGTCCTGTGCTGTCAGGACAGACTAATCATGAAGAAGTGGTTTATTTTTCCTTTTCACTGTTCTTCTTCAAATAAGGGGCAAGAAGGAAAAAAAAAAAAAATCAGTATCCAGCACTCTACTGGCCAGAGTGTGTGCATTTCAGAGGACACAGAGGTGGAAGTCCTTTCCTGTTGCACTTGGAGGCAGAGAAACAGTGTTTTTGTCAATAGGTATTCTGAAAAGCAACAAAAGAAAATTCACTCTGAGATTATGAATTACAATTTTTTTTTTTTAAAAAAGCCTTGGATGTAATCATTCAACATATAAAAAACTCCTTTAATTTTAACTTTACTCCTAATTTTGGGGAGGGTGATGAGGAATGCAGGAAGTACCTTTTAATTTCTCATGTTTCTTTGTGTTGTTAAAAGTAAACATTTGGCTGAAGGAAAATTTGCACAGGTGTAAAGCTTTCCTTGTATGAATATTTAAATAAGTAGGGGTCTGTCACTGAGCTGMAATTTAGTAGTTTTTTGATCAGGCTTTGTTGGTTTGGAGAGCATTTATTCTGTTAGGCTATAAAATAAAAGGATTTATCCTTAAGTTAATAAAAAATCTCTTGTGAAAATGCTCAAGCTAAGTGGAAGGTTTCCAGAAAAATCGAGCGTTATTATGATTTTTTAAAAATGTGTGTAAAATAATCCAGTCTTYCAAAAAGATGCTTGAAGTTGTTTGGATAGAGTTGGCATCTGCCAGAGTCGAGTCACACATAAGATAACATGATTGACCATTTTTGGCATGGGATGGGCTAAATTGGCTCATCTGTTGGCTGTCAGTCTCTTCTGAATTAGATCCAACGCTTTGTAGGCACGTTTCCATCTGGTTAAGTTTAGGACTCAAGCTGTTTATATATTAAAAAAAAGTATTTTGTACCAATAACAATTTCTAGAAAAAGGTTTTTGCTTATGTTCCATTTTGAAACTATTTGGTTTTCTTTACTGGTTAAAATAACCTCCYGAAGAGTGAAAGAAGATGTGCCCATGTATTATGTTAAGACCTTTGAAACATGCAAATAAAATGGAAAGAAATTAAAAATTTTATATGTACATATTTAAATATATGTATATATGCATGCATATCATTCCATRATATGTGACTCCTCTAAATTGGAAAACCAGATTTTAAGTCTGCTAATATTTTAACCATGTGCATTAGGAAAGGAGGATGAATACATGCTGTTACACTCACATTGAGTCTTTCTAAGATTGGCCTTGCATTATTTTTATTCTRAATATTCGCCATCTGGCACTGGGAGCTGCAGTATTTAGTGCCACAAATAATAATGAAAAATATGGTAATAGCTCGTGATACTTTAACGTAAAAATATAAGACAGAGGGTATAAAGCTCTGGGCGTATGATCTTACAGCTGCCAAAGCATGTTGTTCCCTCTGCCCTTGTTTTCCATAAATGAGTCTTTGATTGGAGACAGCAGCAGTAATGGGAAAGTCATTGGTTAATGCACATTAATGAAACTGCGTTACTGGAGTTAATGAACTACAGTCCTGAAGAAAAATGAGCAGGAAAAACGCCAGGGTTTGTGCCACTGTGTTCAGGTAGCTGTGGATGCATGCAGGGCACACCGGGAATGGCTTTGACTCCCCATTCACCTGAGACAGAGCTGCCTGTCTTTTTTACATCACACAAGCCCCATAGAAATGCCTGAACTTTACACGAAATTGYCTTTTCCTTCTCTCTGCCCCCATCAAAACACAATGAGGAGACTGTTGCATATTCAGCAAAGCTGTTGTTCTTGCTGCAGTTAAATTGCATAATGAGATGGGGCTTAASGAGAGCTGAGCCTGGGTGATTGTGCAGGCTGAGGCCGAGGTGAATGGCAGAGCCACTCATGGAATTTACCCAGGTGAGTTGCAAACCTACTCAGGGAACTTACTGACGTGTTTGTGCTTCAGTTTCAGGATGTTTTGGATCAAATGCAGTGGTCATTTTCCGAATATTCCTTTCAAGAGAACAGAGGAATTTATAATTTCTCTAAGGCTGGGTTTTGTTTCGAAGACTGGCCAAGCAGCTCTGGGATGGTAAAGGCCATGTGGCCATGTTTTGTGGCTGCTCTGTTGGCATTAAAACCAACCACTTCCACCAGCTCTGCTCCCTGGGACCTCTGCTCACCACTGGAGAATCCTCTGTGCTTGAAACAAGAGTGTAAAGCACCTCTGGGCACGAAGAGTTTCGTCTTTCCTAAAGAAAGGAAATAATTTATAGAACACTACAAATAACAGCTCCATCCACAATAAACYGGCCATGGCTCTCTGCTGGTCCGGSCAGCTGCCCCAGAAGTGCCACAGTGCAGTGGGAAGGATGGAAATGCCAAACAGAATTTCAGTTTCCAGCCATTTCCAGAGTCCCTTTGGGCTCTCCATCTTCACCCAGCAGTTCCAGGAGTCAGCCAGCTCGGCCAAACCAGCARCTCTGGGATACTGGAAACTGCTCCTGCACCTCTGCAGTTCATCCTTGCCTGGGCCATGGATTCACTGCCTGTAAGAAGAGCAAACCTGCAGTGAATCCACGGCAGCTTTTGACTCTGACTTATCCTGATCCCTTTGCCTTCTCCAGGTTTTGTTCCAACCTGTGCTCTGGCTCACTGCAAATACACCAGGCCATGCTTGAGACTTTTKGGTTGTWACTGGCTGCTTTTCTTCTTCCGTTTTGTTTCCTTTCTCCCCTGCTACTCCAGTCACCTCCCCTGAAGTGGCCGAGGTTGTTATTCCTGCCAAAGGAACGAGGGCACACAGAGCCTTCTGTGCACAGAGCACTCGCCTTGGCCCAGGCACAAATGGGAGCTTTTCTTTCCTCCTGTTCAGAAGGCACCAATAATGAGGTGTTTGGCCATGGAAACCTGGTAAGAGAAATGCACAATTTAAAGGAAGATTTACAAAATAAAGTTGAAATGTTRGGAAGAGGGTGGAGGAAATGAAGGAATAGACAGGGACTGATTAGGGGGCCTCAGAGCCCGTTAGCAGCAGAGTTTAACGGGGCCAGGGGACCCTCAGGGTCTGGAACTGTCTGATTTGAATAAGGAGATTTTTAGCCTTGTGAAGGGGTTGCAAGGCAGGCTGCACTGTATGCWCAGCCTGCACTGCTGGTTTGGGTGGGTTGGGATGGTTCTGACAGAGCTGTAAGGGTTACCAGGGGTGCCAGAGAGGAAAGGAGAAATGCAGTGTGTGGCAGTGCATGATTGCAGCTTTGTTTCTTCTTCAGGGATCACTTCAGCCTTGCTGTTTGCAGGCTCAGCTTTATTTCCCACAGCACATGGTCAGRTTTGAATCGCACACCAGGACCTGGGAAGGAAAAAAGGAGAGAGGGGGAGTTCTTCACCCATCTGAGCCAAAACCCCATCGTGCCTCCTAGAGTGCTCCTCATTCTGCCAGTGGTCTGTGTTAGTGTTCTTGTTTAGAARTTGGTCCTGAAAGTCTAAGAGAATRAGGAAGAAATCCTCTCCAGCTCTTTATGGTACTGGGGGGTAGGAGGGTGATGTCTCCTGCTACCCTGCTGCCTTTCCCTCTGGGTTTTAAGCTTCATAAGATCTGGGCAGCTTCTGCTTGAATTATGCTTTTCCAGACTCACCAAAGAGAGTAGGATTTGAGACCTTTTGAAAATCCCATTTGTGTTGTACTTGTGCCATGGGCAAACCAGAATCCTCTGTTGAACCTCTGCTTCTGATATGGTTTAGCAGAGGGGCAGAAATGAGTTGGGCCACAGAAAAGTAAAGATTTAACCTTTATTGGGTGTGCTGCAGTGAAGSTCCCATGAATCTGGAAAAGAAGGAATGATGAAGAAAAGAAGGAATGATCAGAAAATGGAGACCTGGAAACCACCACRGCAATGGCATCTTGTCATAACCCAGGTTCCTCTCTTTTAGACTCTGACTTCTGCTTCCTAGAGACACCAGCAGGCAGAGGCTCCTGGCATAAATCCATGTCTGGGCACATGGATTCTGTGTGAAGACAGCTGGAAGGCTGGGACAGATGTAAATGTCTGATCTGCTCCATGGTGCAGTGAACGATCACGGTGCTGGTGGCAGCAGTGGAGCTGCATGGGGGGGTCGGGAGAGCAGTGGGGCTGTGGGGCAGGGCAGGGCTGGTATCACAGGCACCCCTTGCTCAGGGGCTGTCGATCCCTTCCTGCCAAAAGGAGCTTTCTTAGCACCTTGTTCTCACACCTGTGAGCCTCTATTTGACAGCCTGCAAAATGAATACCCTGCCAAGGTTGGTAGCTGTGCTTCCATCACGTCAGTGCACCCTCCACATCTGTTTGTGGCAGTACATGGAAAGATCACARTGCACAGACTGTTAATTTTTCAGGTTGCCCGAGATGCTGTGCAGAATTTTATGGTGCCTATCGATCAGTATTGTGGTGGCTCTGTAATTGAAGCACCTTAAAAGAGTAGTGTGGGTAAGTGGAACTAAAGGCATTATATTGTGTCACAGCCCCAAGGATAATCTTTGAGCCTGATGTTTGTGTTCTCTCTAAACTACAGCATTTAAATAAACATTTGGGTTGTCTCTTCTAAACTGGATGCAGGTGCAAGGCTCACCTAATTGAATGTGTCTTTTCATCTCCACCAAGGCCCTCCCCAGGTTTATCTTGGTGATTCTACTCAGGTGATTGCCATCACCTCCAGCTCCACTGCAGCCCCTGCCCAAAAGGCATCAGCTACAGTTGGGTGCCTCTGAGCAGGTGTTGGTGTCCCTGTGCTTCTGGCCACATTATTCCTGCCCAGGGAGATGGTGCCAAATTTGCTTCTGTGCCTTTGGTGGCATCTTTGAAGGGCACAGCCCGTATGTGAGAGTGCTGAGGGCAAAACCTGCCCCCAGCTCATTTTGAAAGCAGTTCATGACCACCATCCACCTGTGAGTTTATTTTAGTGAGCATTGCCAGGTGTGCTGTCACCATCTCACCTGACCCTGATTAATTACTTATTTATATTACTTGAATCTTTCTGCCAAGAAAATGATGGGGGAGTGAAMTAAAGTGCAGCATGACAAACATACAAAGGTACAGGGACCAAAGTGTGTGATTCCCATAGCAGTGTGGAAAACAATCACTTGGGATAGGACTGGGAAGTGCTGTGCCTCACTTACTGCTGGTCTCTGTTTCTACACCCCTTCAAGTCTGTGCCCTGACACAGTGGGAATGAATTATTTATTCACATGTGATGTAAGGCACATTCTGGGTACTGCTGTTAATGAAGAAGAAATGAGATTAGTTCCTTATTTTGCAGTGCTGAAGATGCATGTGTAAAGTGTTCTGAATTCAGAGAGCATTCCATATGTTATCATATGTTCCTGTTTTATTACTGCATGTATGGGGGTCTCCAGTGCTATGGGAACAAGGACTAAAATGCTTGATACTTTCATATTTCAGTCATAGAATCAGCTTATCCATTTTTAGATTGTAGGTGCTGTTTAAGATGAAGAGGCACTGGTAAACTCAAGTGATAACTCAAGACTAGAAACCTCTTTTAAACATTACAGTGAACTTAAATAAACCTAAAGGCTAATACTCAAATTGCTTTACTTCACCTGCAGTCAAAATAGATGTGTCTGGTTTGCCTTCTATTTGCTGAACCATTCTGTTGATTCAGAAGATGAAATAACAGAAGTTTCCCTCAGTGCAGTAACTYCGGCCACGGGGGACATGTGAGGGTGTCACAGAGTCACAGGGGTGCAAGAGTAAGAGCAGSGCTGGGGGTCCTGCGAGAAGGGGTGGATGTTACCAGCTCACACACTCGGGAGATGCTGGCTCYTGCCTCGCCTGTTTGTCGCCCTCCCGCTCGGCAAAAGGCAGCGTCTGGTGCGCCCCTGCCTTCCCTTTGCGTGCCTGGCATCTCGGCAAGTCCTCAGCCATCCTGAGATGAGGCAGCCTCCTCCCGTTAATGGGCATCTGAAGGTAAACCATAGTTTTAGACGCTGATACTAATAACGTGATGATGAAAACAAATGAGAAAAGCTGCTGCAAGCCCTAAGGTGGCTCCCATACCCACCCTGGAGCACGAAGCCGGATGGACAGCGCCGGGAGCGAGTTGTACTCCCGGGCTCCGGCGGAGCCGTGCGCGGGGAGCGACCCCCGCCCGGCCCCGGCCCCATTGTCCCTTCCCTGCCCTCCCGGCCCGGCCTGTCCTTCCTTCCCCCGACCCTTCTCGGCGCCCATCCTCCTTTCCCCGCGTTGGTGCCGCAGCCCCGGCGGAAGGTTCAGCACCTGTCCCGGCCACGCGCCCTTTATGGCCGGGTGCGCGCTCCCGCCGGGCCG
>NW_026623352.1:1434478-1458120 GCF_030028575.1 Malurus melanocephalus
AAAAAAAAAAAAAAAAAAAGCCCCAGCCCTGGGAGTAGCTGTCACCGCGCGCATTAAACTAGAGAACTGGCTAATCAAATAAAACTGGCTCATTGTCTGAAACTCTATCCCAGCGCAAAATGCGGCTGTGAATGTAATTAACCATCTGTCTGGCGGGCGGCGGAGCGCCGGGTCCGTGCGGTCGGCACCCGGGCGCTGCCATCCTCGAGCCGCGGGATGTGCCCGGTGTGCGTGTGCGAGGAGGATGCTGGAGCGAGGGGGGGATGAAATCCTCGCCTCCGAGACGAGCGAGCGATGCGCCGTGTGTGAGATATGAACCCAAACAAGCCGTGAGGGACCGGCGATAAACGCCGAGGCGATCGGTCSGCCGTGGGTGATGCCGTGCCGCGTTCCGCCTGCCGCTGGGCACCCGCGCAGGATGGGTGCGTATTTGGGGGATCGGCGGCCGGGAGCCGTGGGTGGATGCGTGAGGCCGGAGGGAGCGGTGCGCCTGTGCGAGCCGAGGCCTCGATGAGCCTCTTGCGGGAAAACAAAACGGCTCCGCGGTCCTTCGATCCTGCCGGGAGGTTCTCCCCCGTTTCCGCCCGGCGGTTCGCTCGTCCCCCCTGCCCCGCGCCGCCCCGAAACCTCTGTGCAGCCATCAACATCCTGGTACTCGGCGGAGCCGCGCCGGAGGTACCTGCTGGCATCGCTGGAGCGGCGTGCTACTGCGGTAACACCGAGCCCACGGCGCACGCTGCTGCCAGCGGGGCTCTCGCTGCCTCTACACACGCTCCTGCCTTCTGCTTCACTGCTTTTGAAAATTTTTTTTATAAATTTTTTTTTTTCAATTTTTTGGGGTGTGTGTGGTTTAGTAAGGGAATAATAAAGAGGCTAAAAAAAATAGCGGCAGCGCTCAGGCAGGGTAGGATGCAATTTAAAGTCAATCCAGCTAATACCCCATGCAAGACTGCATTTGTTAAGGTATGTGAGCTGTGCAGAAGGCAGCAGTCTTTAGTGAATCACTTTTGAAAAACAAATACTTGACAAAAGAACCAGACCTGCYAAATGGATAACAATTATGTAAGCCTATAGTAGGTTTTGATGTATGTCAAGTCTGTTAAATAAATCAACCTGTTCAGTGAATAAATCTGCTCTGCACCAATGCTTTATTATAAATTTTTTTTAAGGAGAATAAACCTGTGTATTMAAGATGTTTTTACAGATGTGAATCTCATGGCCAAGCCCCAGAGCTGCCAGTGACACAAGACAAATCTGAGGGTGGGGTGTGGGAGCACGGGGAGGGAGGGGGCAGGCCCGCCAATAAGGTGGATATTAAAAATACACAAAGATGTGCATAAAGATTCCTAGTGATAAAATTCTCACTGATCCATGTCTTGATGGAGTATTTGCTTTGCAGTGGCAATGGCCCATACAAAGCTACATTGATTTAGCTTGCTCGGTTCACGATGGCAGTTCTGGTGAATAATTATTTTCCCAAAAGCCCTAACCAAGGGAAGAAAGAGAGTCCCTGCTTGGCCTACACAGTAGTACAGTATCTTTGAAAGCGCGTATCCGGCTGCAAATAAAGAGAGCCAGTTCAAGTGTTACTACACTCGGCAGGAATAAAAGGGAGGCAGAAAAGGGGAGCACCCGGCCGCCTTCCCCGTGTGCCTCGTCCCCCTTTCCCTCTCTGCTCCTCGCCCTCCCTCAGCTTTGGGGGTGGGGAGGGGGGATTTTTGTGGGTTTGTTTTTCCTTTTTTTGTATTTGCAGTTGCCTTTTGGAGGCGAGGCTCCGGCAGCGCACTTAAACGTTGAGTTCTGAATGCTGAGGAGTCTCTTTCAGGTCAAAAAAAAAAGAGWAAAGGTTGTGGCCAGTGGGTTTTAACTTCCGTAGCTGGGACAGGGAGTCCGTCTGTGTGGGGCAGTGCTTTGGTGATGTCCTTCCCTTYTGAGATGGTGAGGCCTCGTGGATGTTTTTGTGATGGATCACGTGTGTATCTTTTTCCTGGCTCTGCAAAGAAACCGATGAAAAGACTCAAATGTGCTTGCAGGACYGAGAGGGCCACAGGCTCGGGGAGAAAGTGTTCCCAAACAAAGGGGTCTGGCTCAGGTTGGATCCTGGGTGTGGGACACGACCATCCATGCGAGAGGCATTTTTGGGATATTAAGGCTTCTCCATTGTAACCAGAGTGAAAACCCAACCRTGCTGCTTTCCCCAGGCACAGCAGTGAACCGGCCCCTTGAAGTTTATGCCCCGTTGCAAACAAAAAGCAGCATTAGGAAATAATCTTTTCCTTGGGCAGAATCCAGGAAGGAGAGCTGTGGATGCTCCAGGCCTTGCCCTAATCCTCGTGTGGGGGCTGTGCAGATGCTGCCAGAGCTGAGTTTGTGTTTTGCCGTGAAAGAGTTGGGTAATCTGACTGTTAAACAGAGTGAAATTGCTGTTTCTTCTCAATAATGACACTTTTTGGTCTGTGAGGGTATTTGGAAAAAAAAATACTTTGAGAATTGGGAGTAAAATAGTTGTTATATAATCCACCTGTTACGTTCAAAGTCCTGTTTTCCACCTGGGAGAGGATTGCACTTTTTTTATTTTTCTGCTAGATCTTTGTGTACTTTTAGCCCCGCTTGAGTTGGCTTTATAATCATTACCTGTGCATACAGTCAGGTGCTTGACGAGCCTGATTTTGTGGAAGCTGCCAGCAGTGAGTAAATGAGCCATGTGGCATAAAACTGAGCAAACCACGGTGTGTTGGTGCCTTGCTCTTCCCTCYTTCCCCCGAGCTGGTCACACACACCCGTGGTGTCACCTGTCACCTGTGCAGGGGTCTGGGCTGTTCTGGCACAGGGACACTCCTGATTTCTTACCTCTTGAGTGGCGTGAGAGGCGTGATGGGATTTCAGCCTTTTGAGTTTYTGATTTTAGGGCTCCTGGGTGCCGTTATAACAAAACATTAAATAATTGCTGTGTGCTGTGTGTTGTGTAGAAAGCAGTGAAATTACAGCTGCTGAAAGTGATGAAGTGGTTTGAGCATCCAGGCATGGGGGTTTGCCTGAAGGATGCCTGAATGGAGGGTAAAACCTCAGTATTTTGGTACCAGATGGTTGGCAGCACTGCTCACCTGCCTGTGGACACGAGGGAAAGGGGGGAGTGTTTGGGAAAGAGAAGTTTTCGGGAGGAGCCGTCACTTCTGCAAAGGAGAGTTGAACCCTTCTCCTTATCCAAGTGCTCCTGGGAGCAGCCAGGGGCAGTGCCTTTGGTGCAGTGGTGCTCTGGACTGGGCTGGTGCTGCTGGGTGGATTTTGTTTGCAGTCTGGGGAGTAGCATGTAATCTGTGTAATGCTGCTTTTGTGTGCCTCTCTTGCAAATTGATGTCTGGGGAATGACATGAAGCAAAGGCTCTAGACCAGCGGGCCTGTGATATTTTTGTAGCAATGTCTTTTTATTCAAAGCAGGTGTCATGGAGATCTTTCATCCCAGGATTTCTTTCATCCCTGGCGTTTGTTAGCTTGTGTTAAAACTTTAAATCTTGAGAATTCCTCCTGTACAGAAGGTGTTCCTCTTGTTGCTCTCGCTCGGGCTGAGCTATGATTATGCAGTCTCCAAACAGTGACAGGGGTGAGGTGGATCTGTGTCTGCAGMGCTACGTCAGCCCTGTGAATAATCCAGGGATGTGGCCCAGTGCCCTCCAGTCACAGGCAGGGTCTGTGCCAGCCGAGTTGGAGGAGCTGCACACAGATCTGGGAGTGGTCAGCGATGGGGATGCTGTCCTTGGGTAGAGTTTTCTTCTAACCCTTAAGTATTCAGAAGGTGATATATGCCCAGCTCATATTTGCAGCCTTGTTTGTCGTTAAAAAAGCTTTTGACTGTGAGATGGCCGATTTGCTTAATTTATCCAAGCTCCTGTCATAGTCTCCCGTGATAGAAAATTYTGCTGGCTGATTGTTGCCTTTCCCCGATCTCCTGTGTCGTCGTTTTGTGCTGTATCCTCAGAATCTGGGTGGATGTGTCACTAGAAGTTTCTGATCTCTCTGCTTGTCTTGATTTACTGGTGTTGCCCTGTGGGAGGGTGGAACCACAGTCTGCTGGGACCACCAGCACTGCTTCTGCTCRGAGCCCAGCTAATTAATTACCCCATCAGCTTTAACACCTTTCTGAATTGTCCTTATCATGACTGTGATCTCTGTCTCTGCTGCTGTTTTCCTGAGGCATCAGATCATGAGTGCCTCTGTCTTAAGAGGGAGCTTGAGGTCTGACTTCACCTTGGTGGTGTTGCAGGGACAGTCTCCAGTGTCACTGAGGTTTTGGCCTGGCCTTGGCACCAGTTTGGGTTTTTTTGCCAGTTTATCAGCTTTCTCYCCTTTTTTTGTGGGGTTTGTGCAGTGCAGAAGGGCTCCTCGTGGCGGTTTTGCCGGTGTGCAGGTCCCTTCCAGCTTTGTGGYGTTCCCTGCTGCTGTCTGGAGCTGTTCCACACTGCTCCATGGAGTGATGACTGTCACCATTTCTGAGATTGAGGCATTTTCTACCTCTGCTCTCCCCCAGGGTAAGGAGCTCCTCACCTACTAAACCCAGCATTGTCACTGTCCTTTTCCTGACGTGCTGAAACGGGTGAGAATGTGGCTGCTGCTGTGAGGCTGTTACATTTTTGAGGATGTTTGGACACTCAGGTGGAGTTTAKCAGCAAAATCAGCTCTTGGGAACTTTGCAGGACATGGCCAGGCTCTCAGGAATGGCTTGGTGGAGTGCAGGGTGCTTGGTTCCTTCCCAGCAGGAGACCTTTGCAGGGCTGGTGCACCAATTCCCAGCTCCTTCCCAGTTCCAGCTCAGGTGAGSTCTCTGCCATGCTCTGGAGCTGTGTCCTTATTAAAAAAATCAGATTCCTTTCCCTGCACTTGGGAGGATTTTAATTGTGAGTTACAGCACAGAGGAGCCAAACACAGGAAAGAGAAGTTCTGTGTGTGAGTTTTGTTTCCTGTACAATGTCCCAATGAATGAGTTCAGTCTTTGATGGAGGAGAGAAGCTGAAGCCTTATTGAAGGGCCTGTTTATTGGCATTAATTATTTTTTATTAGTTACAGCATCCCTAGTCCGTTGGCAGTAGAAGAGCCCAAAGTAAGAATATTAATTCTTCAGAAGTTTTTCAAAGCTTGCATTTTTCATAAGAAGCTTGTGAAGCTTCAAATCTAAAGCTTCCAAAGCCTTTTTTTTTTTTTTTATTCTTCAGAAGTGCCACTGAAGCTCTTTTTAAAAATTTTCCGTATTTTAGCTGAAACTATGAGTTTTACACATAAAAAAGGAATAGTTCTTTCCCATCCACTGCATTGGCCCCAATTTTCAGGTCTCTTGCTGGGTCAGCTAATCCTCAGCTGTGCTCTGTGGACAGGGTGTGGACCCCTTGCTATGATCTCCTCTCCTTTTCCCCCTCTGGCTGGGGTTTTACTCCGTGGCTGAAGCACAGATCCACATGAAAGGTGGGTTTGTTTGTTACTGGCCGGTCAGGACAATACTTGACCTTCACAGTTGTTGAATAACTTCAGGGAAATACTGAATTGCTTCATGGAACCAGGGGCTGGCTGGGATTTAACCAGTGCACAGTGAATCTGCTGCCTATTTGGCCAGCAAGCAGCATTTTTTTTTCTGGTAGCCTCGCAAGGTCATGTTTTAATACTCTGAATATGAATTCAAGGGTCATGCTGGTATTTCTGTGGTAATACAGATGGATGCTGGGTCTTATTTCATATTGCTCTGGGGAATGGAGCAATTAGTAATCTTGGCCCTCTCTGAACCTCGAGGGGAAAAATGAAAATTGCCTTTTTCAGGGTGGTCACTGTTCTCATGTTCTYATTTGTCTGAAGAAAACACTGTTGGGGGAATGGGATGATTTTAGCTACAAAAAGTTGTGCTGTGGGKTTTTTTGTGTAATGTTTTTGCTACTGTTACATAGGCAGGTAAGCTGCATTGATAGGTCTGCCTTTAATCTGGAAAGATGGGCGGGATTTTTGGGAAGATGAGAAGGAAAAGTGCTGCTGACCACGATTTTTCAGCTGGTGTTAAAGCAAACAAGGAAACCCTTCWGTCCCTGGCACCACCACTCTGCAGGGAGCAGCACACAATAATTTCCCATGGTTTGTTTATGTCTGCCTCTGAGAAAATCCACTACATCAAAATCACCTGCCCATGCAGTGACTTGCCTCAGATTCTTTGTGTGTGTGGGATGGATTCATTCTGAAGCTCRGGGAGCTTTCCTGGCCAGCTGGTGCAGAAATTGGGTGGATTGTGACACAAGCAGCATGGCTAATGTGTAACAGCAGAGTTTGGGGCCATTGCTGTCCCTCTGTGCCCAGGGGTTGGTGGCACACAGGAGCCACGTGGGGTTTGCCCAGCCAGGCATGGAAAGTGCGGAGGAACCGGCAGCTGAAACCTCCCACAGAACAAATCATTTGTCCTAACCCAGTAACCTTCACTCACTTAATTGTCTTATTTGTCTGGTTAGCTTGTTCTTTCTTGGGTGGAGAGAGYTTGTACTGCAGGAAAAAAGAGTTTTGTTTATTGTGGCTGGTTTTTTTGGTTAATCTGTGCTCATTCCTTGCCTGCTGCTTTCTGGGTTTGGATAGTACCTTATCAGCAGTTAAAAATACCTTTTTTTTTGGGAGGTGAATGAGAGCCTGGGCAGTTCACTGTGTTTCCAAGGAGTCTCTGGCTTTAAAGGGTGAATTTTTGATTGGCTTGGTCACTCAGCGTCACAATTTATGGCTGTTTTAGGYAGCACAAAGTTGTGTTTCAAGGTTTACCTTCAGGTTACAGTTTATGTCCCTATACAATGTTGAGCTAAGAGCCACGTGCTCCTTAGAGTTCTTTCTTCTTCAGGAAACGGTATTTAAAATCTGATACATGGTCAGCAGGGTCTAGTGCAGATTTCACCCTTTGGAAGCATTTTTGGCTTTKCAGGAACGATGGGCATTGGCTGTGATGCAGAGCTGGAGCCAGGGTTAGTTGGTGACTGCTGTTGTATGCTTGATTTTATGTGGGATTGCTGGTTCTGATTCCTGGTGTATGGAATTGCAGGTTCCATTAGGCCAATCCTGATATCTCAGTTTTTCTGTACTTTTTTCCCTATAAACTRCATCCTCCTTCCTCCCTTGTTTATTGTGTTCACCTCTCTGTGCACAATCTGCATGCTGGACTCCTCACTAGAACCACTTCAGGATTTCCTAAAGGTTAGTTTGGGGTGAGTTTGGAAGCATCTTGGATTAACTTCTCAGCCACAGCAGGTGGTTTGGAGGGGATTTTCTGTGAAATGAGTGGCCTGAGACTAAGAATGAAACAGCCCCAACCCTCCCAATGCCAGCAAAGAGCCAAGAATGGAGGAAGGTGGCTCCTAGGAGGGGATTGCTGGTGTGACATTTTGGTGAAAGTGATGGGAAGAAGAGRAAAATGCTGCTTAAATGGTGTTTGGAAGCTTTTTTGCCCAGTGTGGTAGGAAAAGTCTTCACCTGTGTTGTGATCAGTGAGTTTGTGGGTGGTGGAGTCCAAATATTGTGTCACAAATGCTTCATGACTGTCTCGTGCCTTAAACCTCGTGTGAAAACAGAAGGGTTATGTCCCCCATTGCAGTGTGCAGTAAACACAAAATATCTGAAATCTGCAGCTGACAATATCACTTAGGAGTTGTGGGCTGATGGCAAAACAAAAGGGAGTTTAAGGGAATGACTATATTTGCATAATAGATATAAAAGATATATTATATTATATTATATTATATTATATTATATTATATTATATTATATTATATTATATATATTATATTATATTATATTAATTATATTAGCCTGAGCATTTGCTGAAGGGGCTGTGCTAAATAACACCTACGTTTGCAAGGGGCAGTAAATGGAGAGTGAGGTTGAAAACTTGATGTGTAGCTCAGAGTTTAATCAATATTTTTGTCATTTTGTTAATGCTTTCATCCCACTCCATGCATTTGTGGGTACAGCCATACCCTGTGGTGGTGGCTGCTAAACTTCTTATCTGTGGCTGTTGGAATAATTTCTTTTCGGGGCAATACAAAGCTGCTTAAATATAAATAACAAGAGGGGAGTGGAGGGGTTGGAATGAGCATTTCTAGGTCTCATAGGGCTCTGCAGGGTCCTCCTCAGAGTCCCCAAATGCTTTACACTCTGCTCTGTCTATCCTTGACCAACTTCTGTGCATTGCATGGTAATGGAAGTCAAAATAATTTGTTTGATGTTATTTATTCAGATCTGGGAAGGATGGTTTTGCAAAGACCAAAGAAAAATGGTTTTAGTCTGACAAATGCCAAGGGTTTTTGTTTTGTTTTTAAAGCCCAAACAAACCCTTTGGGATCCTTGGCTGGGTATATAATAGCATGAAATACACCATGCCTTTCATTTTGCTCCCTAAAAATCTAATTTTTTATGCATTTAAAGTGGGAGTTGAGGCAAAAAACAGAGTTTAGYTCTGTTGACCTATATTTATGAAAAGAGAAGGCTTGCTAAGTGTTGCAAGAAAAGAATATAYAGTGCTGTTGGTGTACTCTGACAAAATGTAGACACATATTAAAACCACTTTTGGGAGTCTTCATCTTCTTACTGAATGTCTAAGCCCTTTCCAGCCAGATTCAATCCATTTTTGCAGTTCATGGCATGTATATTCAGGCTTCCATTAACAGCCATGAGGCATCAATGAAGAAGGGCAGCAAAACAGGGAGTTTAGAATAAGCAAAGGAGAGTGGTAGTGCTGAAACCCTGCCTGATCTCATGGTTTAAAGGTGAACTTTTAAACTTTTTCCCCYGTTTTCTTTTTGTTGTTTTATTTTTTCCATTCAGCCCACTCTCTCTAAAGTGCAGTTTAATGGTTATCATGCTGCTTATTGCATAACTGTGGCACAGATGTTATTTTTTGTAATGTTGCCTGACATATTTAAAAGGGAAAGAGAGGAAGGGAATTTATACCCTTTGGAGATGARTATGTGAAGCCTATTAGTCTTAAAAAAGTGTGAAGAGCTAGTTAGAGCTGAAGCTGGCACATCTCTGAAAGGCTGATCTGCGGAGTGGAGCTCTTCAGATAAAGGATGAACRTGTTTTATCTTCTGGAGTTTGTTGTGTGTGTGTTACCAGCCAGCCTAAAACCCAAACTTGGTGGGGTACTCTATGTTTAGGCACAGGATTAAATATTTTATGGAACYGAGACCAAATCCAAATGCATATTTAATAAAACGCTCTCCAGCATTAAGTTTTACAGGATAATCAGTGCTGGTGCTCAGAGTTAAAGGATGTGAAGATGAAATACCTCGCTCAGCATGGGTAGTACTGAATGTTTAAGTGTTTCTTTCACTGCAGCTGCAAACAACACCTTTAAAGTTGCTTTCTTATGAAGGTTTGACTGAGAAAAGGCAGTTAGAAGTACAGTTTCAGCAGGAGGAAAAAATTGCATGCAGGCCTAGCATTTCCTGGTGGAATAGGCATGAGAACATGAAATCATCTCCTTTTGGCATTTCTAACAACATTAGAAGTTTTATAATAGTAGAAATGCAAATGAGCGCAGTGGAATGGGTAGCTGCTGTATTTATATTTATATTTATATTTATTTCTGTATAAAAAGAGAATGCCTGGTGTTTCAGATCAGCACAGCATGCCTGGATTTGTTTTATAAACGGGGTGTGGCTGCACAGGGGACTAAAACAGCTCACAGGGACATTAATRACCTGCCACGACTGCAACTGGGAACTGAACCCAAAATCTTCAGTTTGTGCCCATGGGCTGGGCAATGGGATAACTGGGATAAATTGATAAGGGGAAAGAGGAGAGAAAAGGGAGAAATGACACCCACTGTCATGGAGCATCATTTTGAAGTTGTGGAGTAAATATAATTCAAATTATTCTTCTGAAAGAACTTGCAGGGGAAAAAAAAAGGCCAGGTGAACAGTTGCAAAAACAAACAGAAGGAAACCTGAGAGTATTTTTGACTCGTTTCTGCTTAGGGCAAGATATTTTGGGTTGATTTTTGTTTTGCTTTTGTTCTGCCCTTTGCCCCTCCTCCTTGCTGGRTTGCTTACTACAGGAAATAACAAATTAGGCAAAATAAACCCTGAATTACAGCTGGAGGAGGCAGGAGCTGCTGTGTGAGGTCAGGATTRCCGAGGCTCAGATGTAAATTTTATGGCAGTCCTTGAACTTGGCATTTTCTTCATGGAGAAGCAGGTGGGCTGTGAGTTCATCCCTCAGYTCTGGGGGTCCTGGCAGGGAGAGGAGATGTTTCACCTGCCCCCCTTCCTCCTCACCTGGCAGGTGGACACAGCTCCAGGGGCTGGGAATGATCTCCCTTTCCAGTCCAGTGACACCCATGCAGTGTTWAGCGTGTGGTGCTCTGAAATCATCCCCTCCTGGCTGGGCGAGGGAAGGATGGAAAATACTGGGCTCAAATACAAGCTTCGTGCTGATGCAGGCTGTGTTTACTTTTGAAAATTCAGTTTATTAAACTCAAGGCTGCAGAACTCCAGGGATCAGTGATGCTGTCTGAACATCACCTTCCGCACCGCACAAGCAATTTTTCAAAATTACTTTTTTAATTAAAAGTTGTATCGGTTTAATGCAAGCTAAAGGAAAGTTCACAGGCTTAGCGGTGTCTGAAACATGCTGCAGATTTGGGAAAAAAAAAMCCTTTTTCTTGTAAAAGTTTATCCAAAATTGTGAATATGCATGGGAAGAGAGGGGAATCTCCTTGTGGCCTCTGCCTCAGAGGGATTGCAGGGTGAAGGCATTTATTGATTATCAGTCCAGCTCCGCTTCCATTACCTTYGGAAGGAGCTGCACAGCAGCAGAGTCGGAATATGAACATAAGGAAAACAAGGAGGACTCGAGGTACAGCAGAGGAAAGTCAATACAGAGCTTATTTAAATGTCAGCTGCCTGGAAGAGCTGTGCTGGAAAGCTGCAAGGAGAGATTAGGGCTGGGACACAGCGGATGGAGGGATGGAGGGAGGCTGCTGAGCAAGGCTGGTGCTGGGGGCAACTCCTGCAAGAGGAATATGATAAGGAGGGAGAAGACGAGAAACTGCTGACTGCAAATTGCATCTGGCAATTAGTTCTGAGCAGCTAATTGGAGGAGTTACGTGGCTCTCGGGCAGGGGAGGTCTGGGATTGGAGGTGGTGGGCGATCTGATCCGTGTTAACGGTGTTATTCATCAGCTGCTGACAGGGATAAGTGACACCCGGTACAAATCTGTTTACTACCTTGCTATAATGTGTTCAGTTTCTCAATGTATGTGCAGGGCAGAGAGTCTCTGCAAACATGGGATTTGTGGGATTTTAGAGAACCATAGAATATCCTAGGTTGGAAGGGAACCACAGTGAGTCCAGCTCTCAGCCCTTTGAATCATTTAAAATCACATTGACTTTATTTACCCAATAGGTCAKAGCTGTAATTCTGTGGCATTTGTCAATGTAAGTGGTTTTATATTTGGGGAGAGCTTGAGCAAAAAAGAATACTAGTTTGTAGATKAATAACCTGATTCTGAATCTCATGGCCATTTTTATTTGGGAAAGTTAGCCACTAATTACATGTTGTAATAAGAAGTAGTTTTATTACAGCTGTGTCTGAAATAAAATTAGGTTGAGCAGTCTSATGGAGGAAACATTATTRGAGTCAACCTTCAAAATGTTGCACTTGGGGACATGGTTTGTGGTGGACTTGGCAGTGCTGGGTTAACGGCTGGGCTYGATGATCTTGRAGGTCTTTTCCAATCTAAATGATTCTACAGAATCCTCAGCATTTTAGGCAGGACTGGGGGTGAGAAAAAATGGGGTGCACTCCACTGTGCTGTAGCTCACTACATCCCAGCCAAGCTTTCCTTTRTTTTGCCAGCCTCCTGCTTCATTGTGAGTGGAGCTCAATGGTTTTGTCTGCAGGGAGGTGAGTGCCTGTGCCTGTGCCAGCCAGGGGACTCGAGGCTTTGACATCAAGCCTTTTCCTGGCAGTGGTGGTTCCTCAGCACAGCCAAACTTTCTGTCTTAACCCATTCTGTTCAAAACCTGGGTGGAGTAACAAATGCTTGCTGCRGCCAGAGGGACTGCAAACATGGGAGCAAAGAACAAAACAGACTCTGCTTTGGATGGGAGGGGTGTTCCTGTGCCTGTGGCATCTCCATAAACACACAGCAACACGTGGTTGTGTTCTTCCCAGCCATACCTTWCGTGTTGTCCCACGCTGCCTGCAAATGTGCATTCAGTGAAAAACATCACAACTGCTGCACGTGATCCTCTCCTGCAGGGAGGATGGCAGAGCAAACACCATGTGACAAGCTCTGTTTGCTTGGTGTGGTGCTCCTCTGAGCAGCAGGACKCCCACTGGAAGCCCCTTCATTGTCCAGAAGTACAGGGATTTCTCCAGTAGATGGRATCTGAGGCAGTGGGCTAAAGCTGCTGTCCCCCTCTCTGGCTTTGGCTTTAATTTTCCAGAATGTGTGATGACARTTGGACAGCAGACAAGGGAAGCAGGTTTGCATTTAAAATACATGGGAGGTATCACTGAGCCAGTGCTGACTTCTCTCTTGGCCCTATAACAGTACCATCATTTTTCTGTCCTGCTTGCCCCACTTGTTTAATGGGATTATTAATAGGGATGTGTTTGCTTCCCAGRAGTGTCCTGAAAATCAGTTAAAGTTTGAAAAGTGTGTTGAAGTTTCTCACTACTGCTTTAAAAATACTTATTGGTTTTTTTTAGTAAAAAGAAGTTTAGTTCCTCTTCTGCTGGAATTTCCTCCCTGCATTTTTCTTGTTGCTTGTGTGGGKTATCCTAAGGCTCTTCTAGTTTGCATCCTGCTTTGTCAAATGTTACATTTTATCCTCTGTTTGAGAGTCAGATTTTCAATGTGTATCTTATAGCACAGAATGGGAATAGGAGGCAACCTTCCAAGTTTGGGCTGTAAAATTCSTTCCCCTTTGGATGACATAGAGGAGTTCTCATGCTTAATTGAAAGGTTCATGATTCTATTTTCAAGACTTCTATTCTAGTGAAAGGTGGAGAGATCTTTATGTAGATTACTTGTGGCCAGGACTGATTTCTTGTCCAAAAATTAATCTCTTTTAGCAGTTTCTTCAAAAGGCAACTGGGGAGTGAGTTGCAAGAGGGGGTAGAGTTAAGAGGAACACTTTCTGTAGCATTTAAATGAGACATTTCTTGGAGGGGATCCTTCCAAGGGGTGATGTAGGMTGGCTGCAGGTGGTATTAAAATCCTTGAACGATACTGGAAGTTGGAAGTTGGATTGAAGATGAAGGGAGGGAACAAGGAGAGGAATGCTGGGAGGGGTGAGGAATATGCTCTTGCAGAGCAAGGAGTACCTTCTCCCTTACAAGCCTCCCCTGAAAGCTCATGTTTCTTTTCCCTCATGGTCCTCTTTGGTTCTCCTTTGCTTGTCTTTCCCTTCAGTCACAAAGCTGCATCCCCTGAAGGTTTTCTTGGCTTCTGGTACCTSAGTTCACACAGGGAATGAGATGAAACAAGGCAAACCTGGTTCTAATCGCTCTCGTCTAATTCTGCTGCATAATGGAGATGAGCAGTACTTACATAACAATATCCTGGGATGTTAATAGATTTAATAACCCAGAAAGGTGGGAAGAGGTGCTGAATTACCTATAAAATGGCATCTAACTAATGAAGTTTACGGGAAGCTCATCTCTTTGAAGGAGAGTCAGATGGTAGGAGCGAGACTTGTGCATATGCTCAGAAGAGGAAACAAAATGAAGCTGCCTGTCCTAATCAGAATAAAACTCCCATTAAAAAGAAGTTCTGAGGTGCTGTTGGATCATGCCAATTTTACAGGGCTTCCAGTTCAAGTCTTGCGAAAATGTAAACAACACAGACTCCTTTAGATTTATTTTTTTTTTTCTAAATGTAGATATGTTCCAGTCTTGGGGATTAGAACTCTGTATGTGCCCAGCAAAAACAATCGCTTCATTAATGCTGTTTTGTTAGACCTTGCCCCCCTCTTGCCGTGGTGATAAGGGACCTTAATTAGATCCCAGAACAAATGCTGGAGAGCTCGACAAAAAGGAGAAACATGGGGAGGGGGTGGAGAAACACTGAGATGTTGTTAGCAGATACACGCAGAGAGCTGCATCCTGCWGAGGAGAGGCTGTGTTTTACTGGAGGCACTGGGTTCCTTTCCCAGGAAATCATCCATGGACAGTGTGTAGGGTTGGTCCTGGCAGCTTCCTGCACATCAGATCCTGCTCCCAGGTATGGGCACCTGTCCATTGTCCCAGGAGAGCAGTGGCTGTGGATTCCAACTGGGTGTTCCTAAATAATCCGTGCTGGATGTTGCTGCTGTTCGCCCATGGGAAATGGCCAAATCATTGGGTTGATTCATATGCTCGTGTGTGGAGGAAAAATGTCAGTGTGGGGAGGGTTGGAAAGGGAGAAAGGATGAGAATTCAGAGGATTTTTGTGAATACCTCAGCAGAGAGGGCGTAAGTGAAAGAGGGGGAATTGTGGTGCTGAACAATGAAAAGGAAGGTTGGCAAATAAAGTTGACTGGAAAAAGAGCTTTGTGTCAGAGGCAGATCTGCAGGTGGTTTTGAAAAAGCAAGGACGCAGAAACAGGCGTTAAAAATTAAGAAACGCTGGGTTCTTCTGTTTGTTTTCCATTGTTGCGTGCTCAGGTTACACCTTCCAAACTTCCTGTGCTATCGTTGGAGGTAGAACATTAACTTCAGGTTAAATTCTCAGCTTTTCATTAACTGCATCTCCAGGCTGAAATCRGAGGACTGTGGCTATCAGCTCTCATACCTTTGTCTCCAGTCTTAAATTACGTGCTGCCTGATTAGTGGTRCTTCATAATTATTCCTTACTTAAATTACCTTTCAATAAACTAAAATAAGATTATCTCCTTGAGCCTCTCATAGGAAGTGTGTTTTTCTGGCCATAAGACACTTGTTCTCAGAGCAACTAATTTATGAATTTATTTTTGTTTTCATGTCAGCTTTTCTGGATCACAGTGACATGTCTTGGTGCACAGGTGAAGATGTTTCAAGCGAGATTTATTGCATTACAAGATGATGCATAAAAGCCAGCCCTGTTGTCAAGGTCTATCAAGCAGTTTAAAGCCTGGAATTGGATCTCTGTCTAGCCTAATATTTTAGAAACTTTTAAGTAAGAACAAGGTGTAATTCCTCTATTTTTAAAAACGGGCCTCTGCAAAGCGTGCATCAAACCTGCCAGCATTTCAGTTRATATCTCAAAAAGTAAATTCAGGTGCCTGCAGACCTACATATCATTTAAACACATTCTAGTAGGTACTGACATAATCCTGTGAGAGGCAGGTATTACCTGTGAGTAAATACAGAAGTGTCCATCAGCCCTGGGTGGGAATAAAGCATTCTGGGTTTGGTGGTTTGTGCTGATTCCTTTCAAACGGGGTGGGTTTGGACAGGGCTTTGTTTATCAGGAGTAAAAATGCTCCAGGTATTGTGGTTTGCCTGCCCTGCCCAGGCTGGGACAGTGTTGCAATAGGCTCATTTTAACAAAGGTAGCTTTGTTTTTTCTGAAGTGCRTTCAGGAAAGGGAAATTATTTGAAGTTTGCTCAGTACGAGATGTCTTRCAATTTCTTACTCATCTGCTGTTTCTGTGTGTTTTCAATACCCCTCTTCAGGATATTTATTCAAGGTTAGCAGAAGCCTCTCTACAGTTCTTGCTGTTCTTTGAAAACCCTGAATTTCATTATTTTTTAATTTATCTAGAGAGCACCGTGGCCTTAGATGTGCAGGACTATCCAATATTGGTTTCTGTTTTGCAACAACAGAAAGAGGCTTCTCTTTGGAACTGAATGGGAGCTGAGATGGTTCAGTTTAAGTTTTCCAATTTTCCTTCMCGGACTGAGAGTGACTCTTTAAGCTTAAACAAGTTGTAAGACAGGGTTATGAAGACAATTTCATGGACCCTCAATGGAAAGGGATTTCAGATGAATACATGCAAGGTGACTGTAGTTTCAGTAACATTATTAAAATAAGACATAAAAGTAAGGTAGAGGGAGAAGACTTGAATTTTCGGGTGGCTGAGATGGAAGAGTGAGGAGGGTGAGCAGTGGCACCTCTGCCTGCCACTTATTTGGACCTCAGTACAAACTGGAGACCATGTGTCCCTGCTCTGTGAACCTTTGGTCTGCAAAATTATTGTCAGATCAACATTACTGCAGGAAAGAAACCTATAAACACAGGCTTTTATGGGTTATAATGTTGTCGGTTGTAAATAACACTGTTCAAATCCACGCTTTTCAGACAGATGCTTCAGGAARAGTGGGTATGAGCTCCTGCCCATCCTTAGGAGTCTGGTTGCTACAGAATTCAGTGGAAAGTCTCAGTGGGCCTGTAGCTGTTCTAGGAGTGGCTACTGGTGTGGGATGAGCAGGGTGAAAYCAGAGCAGCACGTTTGAAAGTTGCCTGCATTGTTTTTAAAGCTGCAGGGGTTGCTTCCGTGGTTGAACATCTTGGAGTTCTGGGGGGAAAAGGCAGGCAGAGGATAAACCACTGCATCACTTAATATTAAGCTGAACTGGCTTATGGTGTTTACTTTGAAAGGAATAAAATAAATGTTTCCATCTTCATTGTTCGTCCCCCCCATGGCAGACTATGTGTGCTGGTGATGGTACTGTCTGACTTGCATTGGAGTTTCAGCTGCAGAAGAGCAGGAAATACCCAGTCAAGGTATTAAATAATGAGATTGGATGATCTAGAGGATTTAGACCTAAATCATTATTTCTTTTTAAGCTGTTGTTCCTAGTGGTTGTACATATTATCTRAGAAGTTCTGTTTGGCTTTCAGTAAGTCAAAACATTGTAGCAGAGTTTTTAAAGTCACTATTTAAAGCTCAGATTTTGAGTTAAAAYTCAGACCTTTGTTAATTCCCGCTGGTGGCCGTCTGGTGTGCGTGCAGACARATACAGAGAGCAAAGTGGAAGTGCCAAAATGCCAAGTGCTCCCCGCTCCCCACAGCAGCAGGGTTTGCAGACACGTGGAAGGTGTGTGACTTCAGGAAGGCACCTCTGAGTGAACCAGTTAAGCTGATGAAACCTCTCTTTAATCCTTCCTCTGGTTTCCACCGACTTCAATTAATTATGGAGATGAGTTGGTAGTGGTGAGTTTTATGAAGCTGTGTGTGAACTGTGTGTATAATGAAAACAATAAAGATCTCATTTGTAGCTCAGRCATTAGGGAGATGGGATTATTTCCTGGCTTCAGGCAGGGGTCAGTTTTGAGGATAGTTCCCTYTGTGTGCAAATTTCACTGCAGGGCAGTGTTTTGGAGGGAACGGTGCCCTTCAGAGGGGTGTCTGGATTTCCCAGGCTGGGTTTGTACCAGTGCTGCCCAACTGGTGCATCCACATCCCCGCTGGGTTGTGGGAGCTGTGTAATAATGGTGCAGCCACACCAGTGGGGAGATGTGTAYGGGAGAGGTCCTTGCTGGCCTGGCATCTGCTTTTACAGTTTCTCCTGGGCTAATTGTTGAAGCCTTGCATTAAAAAATGAAACSTAATTAAGGATTGAGTGAGTCGAGCAGTGTGTTTGCAGCGAGTCTGTTCCAAGACTCAATTCCACAATTCCAGTGTGCTCTCTTGAGAAAGTTTCAAACTGAAGGATGTCCAGGAACAGGACRGTGAGAGAAGGAACCAGGGTCACATGGAAATGACACACAGCTTATTCAACACCAGATCCGCAGTTTCAGTCTGGGRTCAGGAGTCACTGGCCAGATGTGTGTGCGTGATGTGGGCAGTCACGTCAGGGGAGAGCCCTGCCCCGGGACTCACTGGCCTGCTGGGAGGTGACAGCTCATGCTTGTCTTGGGGCAGCAGGAATGACCACTCGTCTTCTGCAGCTGGGCAGAAGCTTCCTGTCTSCTTTCCAGCCCTCCCTCTATTTCCTCTACTCCCTGGGCAGAAAAGTAGCCCAGCAAAAAAATTGGGGATGATGGCTGTGCCTAAAGGAGAGCTGGAGCTGCAGGGAGCACCACAGCCCCGTCTCTGAGAAATACAGCTCTGGTCTGGGACGCTCTGTGGCTGTGGTGTCTCTTGGGTATTGTGGAGCAGGTTCCACCATCTGGCAGGTCCAGCAGAGCTGCTTTTAGTGCTGATGATGGAATTGCAGAGCCCAGGGAGCACCGCTCCGGCTGCAGCGGCTGTGCGGGTACCAGAGCAGCGTGGAGTCTGCGCGGGCTGGATGATCCCCCTGGCCTGCCGTGGTGCTGGCAGGGGAGCCTGGGCACTGCCTGCCTGTTTGATTTGTCTCCCTGGCTTCCCCTCCTCGGCTCCCTTGTGTTCCTGGCAGGGAGGCCGTGTCTCAAGCTGCAGATGGTTACAGGGAGCAGGGAGGCATGAGCTGGCCAGGGCTTGGAAGTGACCGGGTGCTGGCAGCCAGCGGGCAGGAGGAGCCACTCACACCGAGCTCTGGCAGGACCCTTCTGCAGAGTACAGCAGCCTGGAATGTTGGTCTAGACATATATAAAATAGAAAATTCATCGTTCAAAATTCATTATTTCATCCCACAGCTACTCTATAGAGTTTGTCGTTGGTTTAAGCAAGTAATGCAGTCAAACATGTAAGTGCAACAAATGTCCAAGAAATTAAATGAGCAAGCCAAAAGTGATGGCATGGAAAGGAACAGGAAAGAGGTAATTAAAAGATAAGGCTTTGTAAAAAACTTGATTCTAAGATTTGTAAGCAGATGTTGGGAGTGTAATTTTTTCTTTGTGTTCACTGGGAAGTTTCTATTTTACTCTTGCATCTCAGTTGATGATGGAATAGCAATACAATTTCCAAYCTGTTGTGAACTAACTCCTGTGCACTTTTTTCATAAGAAACCTTTTTGCGGTGTGTGGAAATTTACCACAGACACATCATGGCTGTGTGATGGTGTACAAGTGCTAARCACTCTTGGTATCCATCAAATGTAGTTGTGCTGCAAAAGCAACACTGTGGCCCTGTTGCCTGCTGGTGATGTTCATTAGCAAGTCTTTGTATCCTTTTTTCACAGGTTAAAGTGAGAGSAGGAAGTTAATGGCCCAGTTGTGGAAAGGTGCTGTAGGATTCCAGTTCCCAAGGATGTCAGTGATGGGAATCAGGCTGCAGAGCAAAAAGCTCCCATGCTCCCATTGAATCGGGCAGTGCAGACAGGTTCCTTGTACCTGGTGGATGTTCATTCATGAATTGAGTTAAAGTGCTGTTATTTATTGTGCTTTTTGTCTTCTGGGAAGACCTGAAGCAGYTGCAACTACAAGAGCCACTGCAAGCTGGTCTGTCCCATCTCTGATGTGTYCAAGGCCAGCTTTGATGGAGCTCTGATTTAGTGGAAGGTTTTCCTGTCTATTTGTGGGGAAAGAGATGAGTTTTAATGTCCCTCCCAGCCCAGGCCCTTGGCATTCTCTGGTTGCCTGGTCCATATAAAATTCCACGTGTATTTACAAGTCAATATTTCCTGCAGTTGCACACCAACTTCTGATCTCCAGTGGTGGGTGTAGGCAGCGATCACCGGGCTCGGCAGGAGTGTCTCTGAGTAAATGAGGTTGTTAATCAAGGCTGGGGCTTCCTCTACTTGCTGAAAGCTAATTAGGACTTGCCCAAAAAWATGCATTTTAAATGGCCTAATTGAACTGTTCAGCAGTTTAATTTAGCTGTAATGAAGGCCTGAAGTTTTGGTTGTTATTGTCAGTGGCAGAAGACATTTAGGGTTTGTAGTGGGTAGTGTGTAACAGTGTAGTTACACTGCAGCTCACCCCATGAGCCAGTGGAATAAAAAATAATCAGAATCCCRCTTTTCCTGGCTTGGATRCAACAGAGAGCAACTTCATCCCCARCCTCGCTGGCTAAATTTGACTGGAGCCTTTCCCTGCTTCCTAAACTCCCCATTATTGTTTTAAGTCCRTGTATTCAGTGTTCTTGATGCCTGTCCTAAAGCTGCACAGCATTTCTGTAAAATACAAAATRCCTTGTGACACTTGCCATTTCTTACTACATGTACGACCTCTGGAATATCTCCAAAGCTCTGGAAAAGAATGAGATTTTCAGTAATGGCTACAGGCATTAAGGGCACAAATGCTGTTGAGTAGCAGTGGGATTTATGCTCCTAAGTTGCTGTAAACGCTTTTGAAAGTCACAACCAAAATGTATAATTAAGAAGAAGATATGCTGCTAATATTTTTTAAAGCATCATGTGTGATATAAATGAATAATAAAATAAAAGGTGCTTTATAATGTTAGTCTTGTGGAAGAATTGTTAAATACATAACTATTACAAACAGCTGAATTTTGGAGAGCTTTCTTGTGAGGATTGCAGCTTGGTATGTTGACATTCATCCTGCTCCAGAGAGAAGCCACGGGACTGAGATTTCAGGGCAACACTCCTCTAGTCTGTTGTTAATCAAGAAGAAATTTCTGTATATTCCTRCTGAGACAAGAGAATATCCCCAGTTCCCGAGAAATGTTCTAGTACACTGATTGTTAAATGTAAATGAGACCCTGTCATTAAAATCCGTAGATTCACAGTGCTAAATGACAAATTGCACTTACCACATCGCTTGATACACCATTCCTTCAGTTTGATATCTTGTGGGTTTGTTACTGCTCAGCGGTGTTTGGAGGTTTTCTGGGGGTTTGGGCTGCTGGCTGTTGTGTCTGGGAGGTTTTCAGGGGTTCCASACAGTAGCTGCTGTGTCTCCAGTGGAAATTTGTTTTACACTGACCCTTGAATCTCCTGAAGGCAGGAAATGTGCTGTGGCTCCACGAGCAGATTCCTCCCTCTCTTCTTCTCACAGGTCCCAAACTATCCTTTCTCGACAGTTCCACGTGCTCTAAAGAGGCACCATTTTCCTCTCTTCCCTTACTGATTTCAGCGCTGCGTGTGATTATTTAGATTGGTAATTTCTGAGTTCTCTTCCTGAAGAGGTGGCAATTCCTCTGGGAGCGTCTCCGGCGTTTTGCCTGTGCCCAGCTGCTCTCCCATCCTTTCCCTGCGTATTTRTGGGGCTGGGCACTCCTATTAGCAGTTGTAGTTACATATTTAAACATACTTCACATAACTAATTATGTTTCATGGCCTGTAGCCAAATTGACTAATTCTGCTTCCTTGAAGCTCTAGAAAAATACACATATTTAGAACGTGGCTAAAACTCCCCTTTAGCGACTCTGTGACGTTTCCCTGAGGTTGGGCTGTTCTAAGTGGGCAAATGAAGGTGTTTCAACATGGGAAAAAATTGAACCAATTTTTCCATCTGTCTCCTCCTTTTTTTATTTTTTTTTATTTTGGAGCCTGTCTTTGGTGGCAGCTGCTCCTTGTTCCAGCCGAGGGGGCTTGTTCTGCGTGGTCATGCTGGTTAGGCTCCTTCACATCATCAAATGCCAAAAAATTGTCTTAAATAAACTCCCGAGATCTCTGCTTTTTAAAAAGTCATCACACAGAGCAAGAGGCTGGGCCAGCTGGTTGCATTATTGCCCCAGAGAGGAAATCCAGAGCAAATGGGCTCAGTCAATGCACTGGAAACGGAGTGGCTGGACTTCCAAAGGGCTTCATTTAGAGTTGCTGGTTTTTATTTGTAGAGCTGATTACAGACTTTTAYGGGCAATTATCAAAAATAAGGGAACTCTGGGGAAATTTTTTTGCCTTGGTGTTGCTTCRCAGGTTGTGTTCGCTCTGAAATGCTCATTCCTGACCCGCTGCAGGCTGGGGCTGGGCATTTCTGCCTGGTGCCTGAYTGTAATTCCATTTTGGAGCCCCAGCATCCCACCTGACAGCTCTCCCATCCTGCTGCCATCGTGCTAATTGCTTGGCATTCCCGGGATTTGAGTGCAAGGTGTTCCCTTGTGCAGAGATCTCCCTCTCACAGGTGGCTTRAGCACAGGCACCACGTTGGAGGAGGGATTTTTTTTTTTAAATTTATTTGGTTTTGCTGGCCTAAGTTCGGTTTGGAATGGGAAGCCATTAAGGGATAAAAGCAAAACACATGCCTGTAGAGGTCAATTTAACTGGTRCAGCAGCACAAAAACACACAAAGGACCCATGTAACAAAACCTAATCGGCTTTAGCTTGAGGGTTACCAGAACCCACATCTTTGAGACTGCTGCTATCAGTTACATTTTTACAGTTCAGCACTATTTTTTATTGCAACTGAAGCACAATATTTGTACCTATTAGCCTTTGAGTTTCCTTTTTAGCTCCCTCCCCATAAAGCGAGATGCAGCATTATTATTAAACTGTTCTCCGGGCTAAACACTGAGAGTGTCATTCATGTCTGTGTTTATTAATAAAGCAGGAAGAGGAGAAGGTTTAGCTTGTCTGGTTTGCTTGACTTGCAGCAAGGATAACTTTGTAAGGGAGAGAGAGAGCTTTCAATAAGTATTCAAAATTGCATAATGAAAAGGTTCTGGAAATAATTATAAAAATCAGACTCAAATCACTTTGGAGAATTGTTGAGGTTTTTTTTTTTTTATTTTTTTTTTTACATTCAAATTGGCAATGAAGTGTAATGAAGACTGTCAGAAATAACCCCTGCCGCCCACGCAGGGTATATATAGAGATTGTATTTACTCTGCTGTGCAAGCATCTACTGCAAGATGGCACATTAAAATGTGAACAAAACAGCCCAGCCCCGCTCCTGGATGCCGCAGTGCTGCTGGGATCTGATAAACACTTRGAGTGGGGAGCCGAGCTGCGTGCGTGCAGCAGCTGCTGCCACAGCCTCCTGCCAGCCACGGCCACCAGCTCTGCCTCCCTCAAATGTGGGGATGCTCTCAGCCTGCCCTCTTCCTCCTCCTCCTCCTCCCAGGGCAGTTTTCCAAACCTTATCCAAAACCTGGAGCACCTGAACTTCCTGACTTTCTGTGGTTCTTGTTGCCAGGTGTGTGAGCACACCCAAGGAGTTGGATGGTGATGATGATGATGTTTGGGTCAGGATGGGTATCTGCAGGTCATGGTGTGTAAAATGAACACAGCTCCTCACAAGGCATTGCTTTGCTCTTCAGTGGCATGTTTTATTTCCTTCCAGGTTTTTAAGCTTTTTCTTCCCCGCTACAAAAGTGTTTGCAGTCCTTGTCGGTGTGTGTGTGTGACCTTCAGTGGGTAATCTCTTAATTCATGTGGTACTGAATATGCAGAGTATTGAGACGTGAGCTCCAGACACTCATCTCAGAGGCTGTGTTAATTCTAAAAATCAAATGCATCACATTTGGCAAGAAAAGCCCAATTGCAAGTAACCAACCTCTTCCAGCTTCCCCCCTGCTCTTTCACCTCAAAAAATGTCACATTGCCTATATTTGCATGTGATAATTTAGCATAAAAAGCATTTTGAGCACCCTGGAATGAACGTTTTGACATTCAACTGGATGTTTGCTTTTACATTTGCCATACTTGGGTGCACCTCTGTGAGAAAAGCATTGCAGAATTTTCGTATCTGAGGTTATACAAATTGTTTTAAATGCTGGTAATTGATTCCCAGCTAATGCTTTCAGCATGGGTTGCTCTGGCCGAGAAGTGCAGGCAGAGGTTGAATTTGAAATTGGAGTTTATTGTGTTCTTGTCTTCCTTCTGTTAATTTCTGAGTGTTGGGGGAGAGGTGGTGGAAGGATTTAGGGATTTAGTGGTTTGGCTGGTTTGAGTCCTGTGGT
>NW_026623352.1:1459015-1460974 GCF_030028575.1 Malurus melanocephalus
TGTCTGCATTTATTAGTGCAATGCTGAAATTAGTGCAGCAGGCAGTTTTCCTTTGCAGAAATCCACTGTGGACAAGGAGGAGCATTCACACACCGAGAAACTTCCTTTGTAGATGTAAAATAAGTGACTCGATGGTGACAGTGGTGTTGTCACCAAAAGTGCAGAGTTCTGTGCTGCCCAGGGAGAGCTGAGCAGAGGAAACCTGAGGGATGGCCTAGCACTGCATCTGTACCGAGAGGGGTTGTGCACCTACAGAGAACTGGGGATTTACACTGATTTRTGGGTGTGATAAAAGTGCAGCTGGGAGCTGGGCTCTATGATCCCTGGGGTCTCCCCAGCTCAGCACATCCCTGGTGGTGCCTTCCTTGGTCTGGGGCTGGTGACAGCACCCCGGGCACCACCGGGGAGGAACAAACCCTTACAGAACATTGCTGGTGGTGCCGTCAGTGCTGCATCCTCCAGGAGCTCCACAGCAGGGCTGTGCCTGCCCTTTGCCCAGCCCTTCCCAAGCTTTCCCAGCCGCTCCCTCGCCCGATGGGTGACGGGGACGGTGATGCCGAGGRTGATGCACAGCCTGGGGACACTTCTGGCACCCCCCAGCCCACCTGTCCCTCGGGGCTCGGGGGGGACGCGGGAATGCCAGGGCAGGTGAGATTTGATGGATTCACGTTCCGGGACGGGTGAGGGGGTTTAGCGGGTTACCCGTTCCAGAGCAGGTGGGGTTTGGTAGATTCGCCATTGCGGTGCAGGTGAGGGGGGTTTGAGAGGTTCCTCACTCCGGGACTGGTGGGATTTGATGGATTCCCCGTCCCGGGCTTGGTGAAGGGTTGTGCTGGATTCTCTGTTCTCTCCGGGCCCGGTGAGGGGCTGTGCCGGGTTCCCCGTTCTCTCCGGCCCGGTGAGGGGCTGTGCCGGGTTCCCCGTTCATTCCCGGCCCGGTGAGGGGCTGTGCCGGGTTCCCCGTTCTCTCCGGGGCAGGTGAGCGGCTGTGCCGGGTTCCCCGTTCTCTCCGGGCCTGGTGAGGGGCTGTGCCGGGTTCCCCGTTCTCTCCGGGCCCGGTGAGGGGCTGTGCCGGGTTCGCCGTTCTCTCCGGGCCCGGTGAGGGGCTGTGCCGGGTTCCCCGTTCTCTCCGGGCCCGGTGAGGGGCTGTGCCGGGTTCCCCGTTCTCTCCGGGGCAGGTGAGGGGCTGTGCCGGGTTCCCCGTTCTCTCCGGCCCGGTGAGGGGCTGTGCCGGGTTCCCCGTTCATTCCCAGCCTGGTGAGGGGCTGTGCCGGGTTCCCCGTTCATTCCCAGCCTGGTGAGGGGCTGTGCCGGGTTCCCCGTTCTCTCCGCAGCCAGGGTGGCTCTGCCGGGTTCCCCGTTCTCTCCGGGCCTGGTGAGGGGCTGTGCTGGGTTCCCCGTTCTCTCTGGGCCCGGTGAGGGGCTGTGCCGGGTTCCCCGTTCCCGGCCCGGTGAGGGGCTGTGCCGGGTTCCCCATTCATTCCCGGCCCGGTGAGGGGCTGTGCCGGGTTCCCCGTTCTCTCCGGGCCCGGTGAGGGGCTGTGCCGGGTTTCCCGTTCATTCCCAGCCCGGTGAGGGGCTGTGCCGGGTTCCCCATTCCCGGCCCGGTGAGGGGCTGTGCTGGGTTCCCCGGTGAGGGGCTGTGCCGGGTTCCCCATTCCCGGCCTGGTGAGAGGCTGTGCCGGGTTCCCCGGTGAGGGGCTGTGCCGGGTTCCCCATTCATTCCCGGCCTGGTGAGGGGCTGTGCCGGGTTCCCCATTCATTCCCGGCCCGGTGAGGGGCTGTGCCGGGTTCCCCGTTCTCTCCGGGCCGGTGAGGGGCTGTGCCGGGTTCCCCGTTCTCTCCGGGCCTGGTGAGGGGCTGTGCCGGGTTCCCCGTTCTCTCCGGGCCGGTGAGGGGCTGTGCCGGGTTCCCCGTTCATTCCCAGCCCGGTGAGGGGCTGTGCCGGGTTCCCCGTTC
>NW_026623352.1:1461939-1477436 GCF_030028575.1 Malurus melanocephalus
GGGAAAGGCAGAGGGAAAATCCTTGGTATCACCTGTAGTTATTGGATGTGTGGCTTTTTGGGAGTGCCATCAGTTTACCTTTGCTAAGCTTTTTCCCAAATTTGAAAGACAAACATCTCAAATTAGGAATTTCAGGTCAGGCTGACCTTTCTCTATCCATTAATGGATTTTTTTATCCCATCACTGACACTACCTGTCTTGGTTTGAGAGCTGTTTTACTCACCTTTACCTTCCTTGTACCTCTCAGAATTTAGTTTTATTATTTTTTTATTCTCAGAGATACTTCATCAGGCATAAATATTTCATTTTAAATTTGCATGCCTTCCTTACCACTGGACTGCTATATTTAATAAATAAAAAGACAGGAAAATAGTTGCTACAGTTGCTTGTTACACAGAACTCARATTTTAATGACTAATGTAAATACTTGGTCTTTTGAAGTGTTTTTTAAAAAATCACCAAGACARTGTTGTTTACATGAAAATGGTGAAATTAAAGCTTGTTTTTATGAACATAAAATGGCCTATAACCTCACAATAAACAGGAGTTTTTTTAAATAAWCAGTAGACATTTATGAACACTTTTTTTTTTTTTGTTTGAAGTCATTTCTCCCATCCTACAAACACATGTGGCATCAGCAATGACCAATTGCAAGCTGATTTTAATCTAATTTTTGTTTTTATGTAAGCATGAAAACCTTCACATGATTAACACTTGCTGTGTTTTGGAAAGTAGATTCTAGAGTAGAATCCAGGGTATAATCCAGAGTAGTAGCTTTTATGATGCTGAGTTTCAGGTTAGAACAGACCTTCAAAATAAGGAGAAGTTTGTAATTGTATGAAAATAGAGCAGTGGGTGTCCATGAGCCCTGTTGATGTACAGCTATCACAAAAATGCTGTTTTAATTTTGTCTTTTTGTCTTTTGACCTCCCTGCCAAACCCACCTTGGTCTGATTTTCAAACATTCCACAAGTCTGCTGCCTTTTCTTAGTTGTATCTCTGCAAACCTGTGTTCCTGTTTGTAATCCCAGGATAAATGATCACATCCCAGAACTCTCGGGACCTGTGGGCTTTTCCTATCCAACCCTGGGTCAGGTGCATCCAGGTGAGCATCCCGCTGGCACACCRAGCTCCATCCTTTCTTCTGGAACAGGACACCATTGGCCATTCCCARTGGTGATTTTTCCTGGTGTTTTCCCAACAGGAGCAGAGCAGCAGGGTGCTCTGGAGCTCCTCTTTCCCAGATCCCTGGCTTGACAGGGCTTTTGGAAAACGCAGCCTGTACAGAAATAGTTCTTCTTGCATCCCATTAGTGGTGCTGGTTTGGTGGTTGTTTTTTTTTTGAGCTGCTTGAAGAGAAAGATAATGCTGCCAATGGGAGACGGGTGAGGTGGGTATTCAGAGTTTGGAATGTTCCCATCCCTCCCCCAGCCTTCCTCTCAGAGGAGCTGGAGCATCGCTGGAGTCTGSAGCTCATTCTTAAGGATGAATTTTCTGAGTTTGGAATGCAGTTCCCTGTGAGGTGAATCAGAGCGGCTGCCACAGCTCAGCTCTGTGCTGGGGCTGGAGCAGGGATCCCCAGCCGGGTTTACAGGGCATGGATGGGGTCATGGAGCAGGTGTAAGGGGTGTCTGCTCCCTTCTCCTGGTGTAACCCTGCCCCCAAAACCCTTCCCAGGCACTGCCACCCCTGCCAGGTTTGTGGCCCTTGGCACAGCATCACCCGAGCTTGTCAGGTGGGGAAAAGCGAAAGCTCTCTTAAAGAACCAAAAATTGCCCTGAGAAGGAGCATCAGGTTATTGCTAATTCTTCATGTTTTTGTGGTTTGGGTGTGATCTGTGTTTGGGGGAGCCCCTTTAGCCCCGTGTGGGTGATGCCAGGGCGGAGGAGCCGTGGTTTGGGAAGGTCCCACATGTGCCTGCYCTTCCTCCCTTGTGCTGCTCCCACAATCAGCGCTGTCATCCAGTGATAATCCTGCCTCGTTTTCACTGACTAATGGTGGTGATTAACCTTTTCCATTTTGACATTATAGATAATAAATCAAGTGTATTGGCAGTGTGTCTGCTGTGGTACAAGTTTTTAAAGGATAGCAAAGCGGGGACTCAGAGCACAGCTTGGGCAGTGCCTGCTGCCCAATGTGGCGTTGGAAGAGATCTCTCAGATCATCAAGGCCAGYTGTCAACCCAGCACCACCACAGGTTCATCACTAAACCATGTCCTCAGGTACCACATCAGTTTTTTCAGCACTTCCAGGKATGGTGACCCCTCCACTTCCCTGGGCAGCTCTGCCAATGCTTTGCAACCCTTTCTGTGAATAATGTGCTTCTTATATCCAATCTAAACCTCTCCTGGAGCAACTTGGGGCTGTTCCCCAGGAGCAGAGCCTGACCCCCCCGGCTGCCCCCTCCTGTCAGGGAGTTGTGCAGAGCCACAAGGTCCTCCCCTGATCCCCCTTTTCTCCAGGCTGAGTCCCTTTCCCAGCTCCCTCAGGTGCTCCTGGTACTCCAGACCCTTCCCCACCTCCATTCCCTTCCCTGGACACCTCCAGCCCCTCCATGTCCTTCTTGTGAGGAGCCCAGAACAGCCCCCAGGATTTGAGGTTCCTCAGCAGTGCCCAGTGCAGAGAAATGATCCCTTCCCTGGTCCTTTTGGCTGCAGCATTTCCTGTAAATCAGCACTAATTGCTGTGCAGCAGGGGGAATTTCAGACCTGTGCATTCTTGTGCTGCGTGTGAGCCTGGAGTCGTGTGTAGGACAGTTTGGTAATCTGTTTACAGCGTTGGACAGGGCTATTTTCAGAGCTCTCTCCCCCCTGCTTTCAGTGTGTGGAAGGAACAGATCCTGCGAGGAGGATGAGAGCTGCTCCGGGGAAAGGCAGYGAGGGCGGCAGTGGGGATGGAGGGAAGAGAAATTTGGTTTTGTGTTCTGCGCTCTGGGGCTGTGCTGGGTGGGACTCCAGCCTGGCACAGGGGGCTTCCTACTGCTGGTGCCATTCAGGGGTGACAGTGCTGGRACACTCATTCACAGGGCTGTCCCTGTGTGTCCATGAGCTCTCCTGGCACACAGATCCATGAGGATCACCAGCAGGAACCATGCTCTGTTAAACCTTTTGCTTTGGGTTTGTTTGGGATGTCTCACCAGCTCCCGGATGGGAATGTGCCACCATCCAGAGCGGCAGYGAGGAGCACGAGCTCTCCGTGCCAGGCTGGCTGTGGGCATCTCCCCATCCCTTTGTGTCCTCTCCTCTTCCCAGCCCATCCCACTGCCCCTCAAGGATGCTGCCCAGACCGTCACGTGTGCCAGGTGTTGTGTGCTCAGGTTTCCTTTGCCGTGGTGCGTTGGAGCGCTGGCAGTCACATGATAGCTGGGGACCTCACTGTGCCTTCCTTCTTGGAGATATTGTTAATTAAATTTTTTATGAAGGAGCTGAGGCACACCAGCAGCGATCTCCTTTCAAGCAGAAATGTAGCAGGCAGTTCCCAAAGAGACCTCATCTGYTCTCTTCTCTATGAAAATCAATTAGTGCTATGAATGTGTGATAGCTCCTTCAAAATCTGTTGTGTTGGAGAAGTTCTTTGCACCTCAGAATGGCAGAGGGAAGGATATGGCCTCTTGCTCCTCCTCTCTTGCCTGCTCCCTCCCCTGCTCTGGCTGCTGAGCATGGCTTTGGGCCTCCAGTTGGACTTTCTTTTTGTGCAGGTGCTTCAAGTTTTTCTAAATTCTTTTTTAAGTAGAAAACAAGCATGGGGTTGTTCTTCTAGGTAAGAACAATATGTAAATGAAAATATCTGTACTTTGGTACCTGTTACTWCATCAGCATCCCCAGTATGGGTTTGCTGGGCAAACTCTTGTTTCATGTTTTCTAAGAAGCACTTTTTACTCAGTGAGTGACCCGTGGTGTGAGTTGGAGATGTGGCACCGCTGATTTTGTCATGGGGCAGCCATTTGTGCTTCTTCTTAAATACTGTTTCAGTTCTTTCTCTGCAGTGTAAACACCAGCTCCTTGTTGACTGTTGTGTTTGCTTTTTGAACTTCCTATCCAAGCTTAACCACTGATTTTATTTCCCCCCACACCTATCCAAGCAGAGCTACACACTAAAGAAGAAAAATATCATACTTACATGCTAAAATGTTTAATAGCTATGTAGCAGTTATAGACAAAAGATAATTTTCTCAGCATGACAGTGTTACTGGAGTAAATGACTTCAGCCAGTTGAGAAAGGTGATGTTTGCAGTTTATATTTTTGCAGGAGCTTTTATTTTCCATTGTGGCTTATACAATATTTGACATCTAGAATATGCTTTCAGGAGATTTTTCTAAACAAATTGTGTTAGAAAAGAAAATGAGGGATTAATCTATGAAAATATAAAAGTTGCTTTTGAACCACCTTCCCAAAACCGTGTGAATGGGAGAGCAGCAATTTGCCTTTTTACCTGGGATGCCGAATTGTTGCCACTGCTGTTCCACCTTGCTGTCACTCCTTTGTTCCCTCTGTCACAGGAGTGACTTTCACCCATGCAAAATGTATGATTGCACAGGCTTTGACCTTTACAGACTGCACYGTTGTTTCCTCCCGATTAGTCCTTACAAAAATAGCACAGATTTTCCCTGCTCTGGCTCTCGTGGTTCACATCTTGGAAACAAGGCAGGCAAACCCCTCCTTCTGCCTCYAAACACACACACAGAGACATCCCAAATAAACCCCAAACACTCCTGGGCCTATGCTTACCTTGTAGAGGGAGAGGAAGGAGAAAATKAGTTTTGAATTTGTGGTTTGCATGGTTACTCCATCCCAGGATCCGTGGAAGACTCGCTCTGGGTGCAGCTGCTTCCCCAGGTGGAGCTGGGGTGTGGGGGCTCTGGCAGTGCCCCTGGGGGGRTGGTGAGGGCTGGGATCACTGGCTGCCATCCCTCGTGCTCTTCTTGTTTTCACTCCAGAGCTTTTCTTCTTTTCCTCTGCCTTGTCCCTCGTTGTCAYCTTTTTCTTGGTTATTTCCCTTCCCAGCTATGCCTGTCCATAAGATCCTGTGGAGAGATCTTGTTTTGGGCCTCACTGGAGGGGCTATTCCCATCTGTTAAACACCTTTCCCTCTCCAGATACCTCACAGACTCCAAGCTACTCTGACAAAGACTTCAAACTTCTTTTTGCACATATACACCTGGCACATTGAGGTCCTGCTCTTCAAACATTCCCACAATACAGGGTGACATTTAATCTATGTCACATTATTTTTTTTTYCTCCCCTTTCCTTAGAATTTTGGAGGTGCACGAACAATCTCAACACCTTGCTGCAGATGACTGGGTTCCCAGAAAAGTATTCCTTAGCCTTTCCTCATAACTTCTCATCTGCAAAAAACAGAGAGGTGAACAATTCAGGCATAAGTTAAAGGAATATCATGAGGATGAACTGTTACTTGAAAAGTGGGTTTGGAAGTGTTTTAGCTGTGTGGGATCTTTCCATTCCCAAAGTTTTGGGAGAACCATTCTGGATGTGTGCATTTTGTGATTTATTTAGCATGTGCTTAGCTGCTGCAGTGAGCCAGAGCCTGAGGAGGGAAGCTCGGGATGGCTGTTTTATCTCCAGCTGATGGACAGGATCTCTGCTGCCTTTGTGTTTTCTGGGCTTGGGAACGTGTCACTCCTGGTGGGAGCGGTGCCATCAGCACTGCACCAGCCAGGAAACAGCCAAGTGTAAGCAGCTGAATTCCAAGGCTGGGTGGTAATTTCCAAAGGAAGTTTTYGTGGGAATAATAATTTCCTGGTTTTTACCAATATCCTCACATTCTGGAGCCCATCCCTGGATGTTCTGGGTTCAGCCAAGGCTTTCTGCTGTTTCGTTGCTGGGGCATCACCCTCTCCAGTGCTGGTCCCAAGGTGGTCCTGTGCTGTGCTGGGTGCACCTGGAGCTCTTAAGATGTACCTTTTCCCAGTGTACAGACTAAACCRGCAGAGACAGATCTCATTTTCAACTCTTGCATAGTTTTAAAACATTTACATTGCAGTCGAGTATTAATGATCCGGTGGCTGTTCCACACCAGGGTATAAAGCATTTCAAAGTCCTGCAGGCTGCTGAATTTTGTATGGAGGCAGGTTGAGCAGATCTTTAATTGAGCTCACAGGAAAATCAGGAGAGCGCGGCGTGGCTTTCAGAGTGGCTTTTCTCGCTGAGCTTTGTGTCTGGGAAATGCAAACACAGCACCCTCATCTCGCTGGCATTGTAGTTACTACAGGATATGACTTAATGAGTAGGCAAAGAAAGGTGTTTGCAAAGCCTGATGTGATATTTGGTTTTACCTTTTCCTGAGGTTTGCCTTGAACTCTGTTTATTTTTGTGTGGAGGAAATAGTCGTGTCAAAATCTGCCGGGAGTGTCGGTGCTCTGCAGGCTCCTGCCCCAGGAGCGGTGCGTGGCTGTGTAACTCTGTCCCTGTGATCTTTCCTGGATGATGATGATAAAACACACCCTTTTCTTGTGTATAGCTGCATCATTGGGGGTTTCTGATGTTCCCAGGTACCTGCAGGCTCTGAGATGACCSTGGGGAGCAGGAGGCTGGGGGTGTCTGGCAGTCAGCAGCCTGTGCTCTGGGATTCATTTATCACAGCTCAGATCTGCTGCATTTACCTTGCTCAGGAGGTGCTGATATGGGACCTCCGTTGTTCAGTCTAGTCCTACTGATGCCAGACACCTTTGGGTAATTCGGTGATAGAATGGTATTTCAGCTTCTTGATCCCTAAAAACCAAACAAAAGCCTTCTTACCCAAAAAGCCCTTCAACACYTACATTAAAAGAAGACATTTCGCAAAGAGGATCTCTTGGAAATCCCTCGGTTCTACAGTTTATATTATAATGGTTTAAACAACTAAGTGTGTCAGAGAATATCCTGAGTTGGGAGAGATCCACAAGGATCATACAGCCCAAYCCCGGCCCTGCACAGACATCCCAATAATCCAACCCTGTGCAAATGCTCCTGGAGCTCTGGCAGCCTCGGGTCTGTGCCCATTCCCTGGGGAGCCTGGGCAGTGCCCAGCACCCTCTGGGGGAAGGACCTTTCCCTGAGGTCCACCCTAACCMTCCTGTGACACAGCTCCACCCATTTCTTTGGGTTCTACCTCAGATCACCCAAGAGAATTCTGTTGATTCTGTGTCCCTTCTGTTTGGTTAGCACTCAGTAAATGGTGTGTAGTATTCCACCCAGCTCACCAGGAACAATCCAGAGCATCCTCTGAAGGATCCAGATGCTCCTTGGATCCGTCTCCTCGCTGCTCACAACCATCTTGTTTACAGAGCTCAGGTATTTCAGTAACACCGGTATAAATCCTCATCTGCCCTGCCAACAGAACTTGTTACTGCATCAGACAGAGATTGACAAGACTCTTCCCGTTTGTTTCTGCATCACTTGCTGCTTCCCATCAAACCAGCCAGCTGAAGGAGGTAGAGGTCCTGCAGGAAAAGGAGTATGTGATCTCTTAAAGAGTGAATAGCAGCGTGTGTACACAGGGGACAGCACTGCACTGCTCAAGTGGGCTCTGCTTAGATGCCGTCAGATGTGCAGTCTTTAAACTTGGACTTATTTTACATGGAATTCTTCAGGGCTTTAGAAGAGGAGGGGGRAAAAAAAMCCCGCTCTCTTGTGGAGCGCTGTGCCAGACAGCAGAAAGCTGCTGTGTTTTAATAAGAAGCTSCTCCCTTTCTTCTTTGCCTTGTAGAGTTGGCTTGTCTCGTGGTGATGGAGCCACAACTCTCCCAGAGCCACAGCTCTCCCAGGCACCTTTGCAAACACAGCCACATTCCATGGGAATTATCCCGGGCTGGGATAATGGGATCTCTCATCCCCATCCTCTCACCTTCCTCTGCATCACACAGGCATGGGGGATAGTGCCTGGGCCCCAAACCCCGAGCTGTCTGCAGGGGTGTCTGASCCAGGTGCTCGCTGTCCTCTGCCCAGTCTGGAAGGTACAACCTGCTGTTCATGTTTTGGAAAACCCACACTTCCCTGCCTAATTTGTGATTTCCAAGATGTTCATGGAACAGCTGGCTTTCAAAAACGAGTCTACATCAACGTTTCTGGCTAATGACACTCCTGTTCTCCACCCCAGGCTCCAGAATTTTTGGAGCCTCAGGAGGAACTGGGCTTCTCTGGTCTCAGCCCATGGTGAGTTCAGGGCTGTTTTGGTGAATATTGTACGTGTAAATCCCATCGCTGGTTCCTGGCTGCAGAGGAGGATGGATTAGGAAATGGARCTCTGGTGGAAATTGCTGCTCGTTCTGCTGGCGTGCAGGAGGCYTAAACAAAGACTCATCCCCCAAAGTTTCTATGGAATCTTTTCCCTGTGGAACTGAATTATTCCCATGGTCTCTAAKGGGAGTTGTATGGCTCTTGCTCCCCTGCACCGGGCTCTGAGGAGCAAGTGGGGGTTAATATTAAAGCAGAGCCTGCTGCTTTAGAAATGGGGGAAAGTAGATGCAAATTGCTGTGAATGTTAATTGTTTCTATTTGAAAATTCTTGTGGTGTTTTTCTGAAAACACTCCCATTAAGGAAGCATTAGGTGGATGGCTGAACTGTTTGCAGAAAACCTCCTCAGCCATGTGCGGAGGGGCACGGTTGCATAAGAAGATGAAAAATGCATGTGGAGCCTTCTGGTGTCTGATAGACCCTTCCTTGGGAACTTGGAGATGTGCCTGTCACTGAGAGCAGAGTGGACTTGAGGAACTTATGTGAAAATGGGAGGGAACAGATTCCTGAAAACGTGTGTGTGTGTCTGAAATCCTGGTGTGGGGAGAGAGCACCTGGAACAGAACAGGGGCAGGGAAATAACTCCTTGTTGTCCCAGCCACAGGCATTGTCTCTTTCTGAGCCCTCCCAGTGGCTGTGCTGATGGTTTTGTAGGCATCACCGTGGCTTTTTGTGCAACAAGGGCCTGATCCACCCTATTAAATCGATGAGGATCTCTTCATTGAGGGTGCCAGCCTAAGGAACGAGCTCTGGGATCGCTCATCCAGCTGGGAGCAGTGGGAACAGCTCTGCCAGTGCCCCCGTGCTGGGCTGGAATTGGATCAGAAGTTGGGTGCCATCAAATCAACTCAGAGCTGCCACATCCTCTCCCCACTCCTGGCCCCTCTCTCCCTTTGCTGCTCCCTGGGCTCAGGTGAAGTTGGTTATTGGATGGGAAGGGGAGTGGGAGGGATGCTCGTGTGTCAGGCTGCAATCCTCTTATCTGGATGGAGCCTTGGCAGCTGTGCTGAACACGGCACAGGTAAGAGGGCAGCTGGCAGGGTGTGCTGGGAAAGACTGGGAATGGGGAAAACAGGGCTGGGAACCGGGCTGGCTCCTTCCCTGTGCTCTGACTCCTGCCAGGGTGTGTGTTTCCTTGCCTTTCCTTGCCTTTCCTTGCCCGTTCACCTGTGTTCCTGTGTGTTCTTATGTGTTCCTGTGTTTTCTTGTGTGTTCATCCGTGTTCCTGTGTTTTCTTGTGTGTTCATCCGTGTTCCTGTGTTTTCTTGTGTGTTCATCCATGTTCCTGTGTGCTCATCTGTGTGCACCTGCTTTGCTCCCCTGTCAGCAGAAGCCCAGGGGCACTTTTCCTGCACACAACCTGCAGCAGTTTCAGTGTTTGGGAGCCAAAGGCAGGTGATGCTGTGCTGTAAAACCGCCCCCAGGAGCAGGGGCAGCTCAGGGATCAGCTCAGGGGGGCTGTTTCAGCTTTGGCTGTGCTCACACCAATAAAGCTGCCCAAGGAAAAGGGGGTTCAATACCACTTTGGGTTTGCCTTCAGCTGTGTTGTGATTTTGTGGGGAGTTGGGTTTTTTTCCTGCTGCTTGAATGTGGTGGAGGGAGATGCAGTCGTTGATCCATCAGAGCCTCTCTCTCACTGCCCTCAGCAGCTGGACAGGTAGAAAAAAGGTGATGAAGGCTTTGTGAGCTGATATAAGGTCCAGGGGGGATCACTCACCAAACACCATCACGGGCAAAATAGGCTTGAATTAGAGATACTCAGTGAATTTATTATGAACAAAACAGAAGCAGGGTAATGAAAAGTAAAATAGGACCTTAAAAACACCTTCCCCCACCTTTCCCTCCTTCCCTCCAGTGGGAGTGAGACAGGGAATGGGGGCTCATTCCAACCCCTGCCAYGAGCAGGGACTCCTTCCACTGTCCCAGGTTGCTCYAAGCCCTGTCCTGGAAGAGGAAAGCTCTTGACTTGTATCCATCCCTTGGCCATTTTTTACTGTGGTTAAGTCAGCTGCTGCCGTACGTGGTTATCTTAAACCATAAACATGTACTTYGTTTAAGGCAGGAATTTTACAATCCATAACTTTTTATTCGATCCTAGGGTTCTTTAATCTTCCTGCCATAGTCTCAGATTAACATGAGAATTAGGTTTCAGGGGTTGATGGTTTTGCTGGTATTTATCCTTTTGTTTGTGTTGACAGATAATCCCATTACTGCTCTTCTTAGTAGCTTGGTGGCTGTGATTGCTTCTACTGCTGATGTCTGGCTGTAAACCTGTGAGCTTACCTGAGCACTTGATTATACCTTTGGCAYTGAATACCTCCCCACCCTCCTGAGGAGTGGACAGAATTGAGTATGAAWATTCTTGATTTAAATACTTGGAAAAAAGAAAATGACAGAAAGAAAAGCCAGAAGCAAAAGGCATGCAGAGTTCAAGGAAATACTTGCYTTGACTTCAGAGGGTTTCAAATCTGTTAAGAATTGGATATGGAATGGCTGGAGTTCCTGGCTGTGTGCCTTTAGTGAACTGTGCCCTGTTCTGGGTATCAAGAKGTGTGAACCAGAGCATAAGATGATGGGAAGGAGCTTGGGCCTGTGGGTTTGCCTCTCTCCCTGCAAGAATGAGTGTCCTCACCACGCTCCTGCCTGCCCTGGTTTGGTACAAACTGTGTGTCACCCCCACTGAGGCTTTACTTTGCCATTGTGGTTTGAATTCTCTGTGTTGGAAATGCACAAACCATGTGTGATCAGCTGAATGGTTCCTGTGAGGGGACTGGGCAGGAATGAACCAGTGGCTGCAGCTCAGCCAAACCCCAGTAGCCTGTGGCCACCACGGTGGAGGACAGCTCTGCTCTGGGCACCTGGAGCAGCTGGAATTATCCTGGTCAGGCCTTGGCCACTGGGAGCTGCCATCTGGGCAAGGAGGTGGCTATGTGGTTGTCCATCCATCCATCCATCCAGCCATCCATCCCTGTGTCCATCCATCCATCCATCCACCCATCCCAAATCCATCCATCCATCCACCCTTGTCCATCCATCCATCCATCCATCCATCCATCCATCCCTCCATCCCTCCATCCCTCCATCCATCCATCCATCCACCCTTGTCCATCCATCCATCCATCCATGCATGCATCCATCCCTGTCCATCCCTCCCTGTGGTGGGATTGGGAACCCAGTGCTGAGCAGTAGGTCCTGCAGCAGGACAGGACAGGACAGGACAGGAGGCTCATCCAGGTTCTGGCTGTGCTGGAAAGAGCCAGTGGCTGTCCCTGCCCGGCTGGGAAGTGCCAGGCTTGGCTGGTGCAGCAGGAATGGCAGGGAACCTCTGTGCTATCAGCAGGAGGATATAAACGTGCCCTGCGGGACTGCAGCAGGCACCTGCTTCTCAATTAAATTCAATTAAAACCAGGGAAAAAATGTTCTCTGTGCAGATTTGCAAATACAGGTCAGTGGCAGGTGAGTTGGAGGCTTTGTGGTAAGGACTGGGAGGTGTTCCTGAGGAGTTTCCCTCTTCCCCCAGCTCATTGTGTGGGAAAGGGCAGCTGCTGGAGCAGAGGCCACTTCTTACAAGCCTTTTGTTGTGTGGCTGAGGGATTTTGAGCTGTGACACTGTTGTATCAAAAAATATGGAGCTTTAAACAGTCTAAAAAATCCAAGAAACTTCCTTTAAATGAGCTGTAATGCTTCCTGAGGTGTAGAAACCCAAAAGGGGGTTTGTGTGCTGGTGGGTCCATCTAGCCGGTGTTGTCCCAGYTTAAATCCACCTCCTGTGGGAGGGGTCCTGCCCAAGCTGTCATGGAGCTCATCCTGATGGAGATCAGCAGGCAGAGGTAGATCCATGTGTTTGTGTGGATCTTTGCACTTCCTTGGTGTCTTCCCCCTGCTTGGAGCTGTAGAGATCTCTGGAAAGATGGGGTGAGTTTGCCAGAGGCTAAAAATCTGAATTTGGCTGCTGCAGTGCTTGTCCTCCATCAGCCTTTTGTCTTCAAATTCCATATTTAGATGTTTTTATATCAATTTTTAGCCATTCAGGAACATACTCCATCCCTTTAAAGCAGTGAATTTTCTTTATTCTGTCTTGATCTGATTGTTTTAAAGACATTAAGAAGAGAACTGCAGTTTTGCCCTTGTGTACCTGCTGTGGCTTCACCCAGAATTTAAGCACACTGTGATTTATAGAAATTAGCAAGTTGTTTTTTTTGCCTAGCCAAGGCTTTTGACAGCTCTTTTTTGTAAAATTTTATTTTCCTGCGTAGTCAGTAGGGTTTTTTTATTCTCTACTAAACGGCTCTTATAAATATCAAAAGAGTCATAAAGACCCTTATAAATTTTTTTTTTATCGATTCAGGAAAAATAAACCCAGGACTTTTACTTAACAGGTAATATTGGGAAATCATTTTGGTTTGGCTGGTTTTTATAAGAGCATTCTTAAAGGAGCCAGCTTGAGGCATCCAAATCTTACTGAGGTGCTTGTTTTGTTTTACTCATCCAGCTGGAATTAGTAAAAAAAAGTGTCACCAAAATGTACAAATGCATCCTGTAAGCTGGAGCAGCCTCTGGGCTTAGGATTTGAGACATGGGATAAGGAGAGAAAAGAAAGGAGTGGAGTTATTTAGGTGGCTTTTGGATCAGYTGTTTCTCAGATTACTTAATTTCATTTTTTGACATCCTAATTTGACGTTCCCTTGTTAGATCCCTTTGGATGGTTTGGTGTGAAGTTTCAGGGACCAGGTTTTCAGGAGGGTTTACAGCAAAGTGATGGCCGTGGAGATTGTTGGCAAGGGATGGCAGCAGAGGAAATACAGCTGTCATTTCACACGGAAAATGAGCGGCGTTTCGCATTACAGCTCTCACCAGAGCGCTTCTTGTTCCATCTCCGACACCATTCCCCAGCTTTTCACAGAAATCTTCTTCAGGAGTTTGTCTGCACAGCTCTTATTAGGTGTGGAAGAGATGGGACTTGCTGTGAGTAGACAGATGAGAATGGCATTTTTGGGCGAATGGAGTGGGTTGGGATGGATGGGTTGTGACAGGAAGTGATCCTTCTCCTTCCTGAACAATCACAGGGGCATGTTATGGGATTGGGGTTTTTGACACTCAGAGGAACTTGTATAAATGATTGTCCATCTTGTCAAAAGGTGCCTTGTTAATCATTACAGYGTATTTATCTGCAGGTTTATCAGTGTCTTTATCTACAGGTTACTGAACAAAAATGGGAAGTTTCAAACAGGATTTGGGGTGATGGTTTGAGCAAGGAAAAAATCATGTTCCAATGGTTTGGATTGGAAAAGACCTCAAAGCCCATTTTGTTCTACCCCCTGCCATGGCAGGGACACCTCCCACTGTCCCAGGCTGCTCCCAGCCCCAATGTCCAGCCTGGCCTTGGACACTGCCAGGGATCCAGGGGCAGCCACAGCTTCTCTGGGCACCCTGTGCCAGGGCCTGCCCACCCTCCCAGGGAACAATTCCTTCCCAATATCCCATCCATCCCTGCCCTCTGGCACTGGGAAGCCATTCCCTGTGTCCTGTCCCTCTGTGCCTTTCAGAAATCCCTGCACCCAACCTGTGCTGCTGCTCCACCTCCCCAAAGTACCACATTTTAGCCCAGATTTAATTCTCCACTCCTGTGTTGTGCCTTGGCTCATTTTCCATCTTTTCTCATGTTTGCCCGGTGTCACATTTGTTGTGATGATGGTGCAGGTGCAGCAGAAATCACATCCACGTCTGCTTATTAGAACTCATTTTGATTTTTTTTCCTTTTGAATGGACTAATGCAGCAGGAACCTATTTGTATGTATTYATTTGCTCATCCTGCGTGCTGCTTTATGAAACGAGGCGCCCTCAACACACCCATTTCTTTAAAACAGGGAGCAGCAACCKGTTTTGCATAATTTCTTAAATCYTCTGGACACAAGTGWCTTCAAAAAARCCYCACAACAAAACCCCCCAAAACCCCACTATAAAAGTAACAAGCAAATTGAGATACCAGACTACAAAACTATTCTGAATAATTGGGGATTATCCTTTAATTTCATGAATCRAGGAAGAACTAAATCTTTTTCTCTTTGTGCAAATTCTGTATTTCACCCATGACGATGATTGCTGGTGCTGGAGATTAAATGCTGAGAATTTCTTTAAAAAACTCAGCTGTGGTACCTGGATGAAAACACAGCAACCAGGTGGGAGCTGCTTTTGGTGCTGCTTGGGGAGTCAGGAGAAGCCTTTGGGTTCCTTTTCCTGGGAGTTACCATAACCTGGGAAATACTGGGCAGAGAAGCAGGTTCTGGGAGATGAGTTTGAATTTTTGGGGGGTTTAATTTCTCCTGCTGCWGCCTTGTGTAGCCCAGATGCATTGTGCAGGGCCAGAGTGGCTCCAGGAAGCAGAGAACGGCRCCTTCAGAGCCACTGATGGGAGCTGAGGTTACTTTTAATGTCTTGTACCACGAGTATTTTGTGCATTTGCCRTCCTTAATGGCATTCAGGCTTGTTATAGGAATTAAGCACTGCGAGTTAAAATAACAAATCTGCACTATGCTTTGCTGGGTTTTAAATCAAAATGGCATTCTTTTTTCATGAGCCCATAATCCTTTCTTTTATACAGTTTGATGCTAGCCAGCTCTTGCTTCCTGAGGCAGAACCATTAGATATCAAAAATATAATTGCTCTCTATATGAGTGCTCCTTTGTAGCCCAGCCCTTTCATGTTTTGAGGCTGCAGCACTTTTATTTCTTTAAAAATATTCTATTAAGTTCTTCTTGAATTGTGAATCCCAGCCTCCACAGGTAAGGGGTCAGYGCCCTGTTGGGAATCGGCAGAGAAGTGAAGGTTCGTAGTTAGGATTTACTTTTTGGTGTGGGAGTTCAGCTGGAAACAGTGAAATCCAGAGACAGGAGACTGTAATTATCCCATCAGTGCCAGTTGGGAGTTAATTAATCTATAGTTCTCCACCTGGCATCCAAAGTGGAAACTGTTTTGGGTGAGGGGGAGAATAGTAATGGCTTGTCTTGCACTCGCTTGAGTGTGAGAGGTTTGCACTACACAGCTGGTGAAAAAATCCATATATTCTATTTACTGACGTGTTACAGGAGCATTGCTTTGCCTCATTCCACACAAAAACACGTGGAGGTGCCTTATTTGCTTGGACATGTGTTTTAAATCCCCAGGGGCCCCTTTCCTTTCCTTTCCTTTCCTTTCCTTTCCTTTCCTTTCCTTTCCTTTCCTTTCCTTTCCTTTCCTTTCCTTTCCTTTCCTTTCCTTTCCTTT
>NW_026623352.1:1477689-1481681 GCF_030028575.1 Malurus melanocephalus
CCCCCACCCATCCTCGTGTCCCTTGGGAATTTCCAGTCCCTGTTTGGGGACAGGGAAGCCTGTGGGGAGGAAGCTCAGCTGCCCTGTGCTGGCCACCACAATCTCCTCCCTCGCTGAGGGTTAGGATGACAAAAGCCCAAACACACAGACATTTCCTTTAATAATACCAGCCCGTTTTCTCCAGTCTGCCGGAATCCGGAGCGTCTGGTGGTTGCCATGGAGAAGGATATTTCTTACAAGGCCCAGCTATTTTTGCAGACTATTTTGTAATGTATTTGAACTTGCAGTCTTGTGCCATTTCTGTGCTCCTGCTCCATGAGCAGAGCAGGGAAATGCAGCCAAATTCCCGTTATGGAGCAGCCAAGGGGGCCCTGTCCCGGAGGGGTTTGAGGGTCCAGGCTGTCTTTGTGCTGCCCCCAGGGTTTACTGGATTTTCAAGGAGAATCCCTGTGCAGGTGGGAGAGGTGAGGCTCCTCCTGCTGTGCACCAAGGATGCTGCTCAGACCCTGGGAAATGTTCCTTTGGGAAGGATGATTTCGCTGCTGCTGTCCTTCTTCTCAATTTTGCACGGCCTGAGATTGTTTTCTAATTGACAGCTTGGCTTTCTCTAATTTTGTAATTATACATAAAGTTTTGTCTAACGAATGCCATTTCTTCTTCCTTAATTCCTCTAATTAGAACTTAAACTGTGCTGCTGGTCCTTCAGTGCTTTCTTCTGGTGGCTGCAGGAAGAGAAAGCTCAAAAAAAAAACGTGCCTAGACAGCATCCTGTCTTTGCAGCTTGTCCCCTATTGCTTCAGTGTTGTCCACTACAAGTTTAATTACTGTGTGAGAAATACTTTTCTCAAGTGGAGCCAAAATCTAGGATTTAAGCCAAAGTAAATTAACAGTTCTCAGAAAACCTGGAGTCCCAAAGCCAAGAATTTCAAGGCTTTTAGGCATCTCTCTGTTATTGGCAGGCATCTCGTGATGTCATGTGGTAGAACAAATGGACACCCAAAAGCTGGAGTCAGCGTTGTGCCAGTTGAGCAGGAAAGATTAAAACCGATTTAATTTAGGGAGGCCAAACTGAAAATAATGATAATACACAGAAACGGCGGGGTTATTTCATAAGCCATATCCGTTCTTCTCCATCAGTGGCAAATTTCCAAGCTTCGTTCTCAGTTCCTAAATTTGCACTTGAGTTTTTTCTTTTTTTCTTTTTTTTAAAAATAATTTTGGGGCAGAGGGGATTGCTTATTTGTGAAGCAGTATTAATATTAATCGTATTTGATTAATTGTATTTCCAAATGTTTCAAATGTAGTATCCCCTCTTTTTTTCCCCCCCTAAATTGCCATACTCCACAGACCAAACATTGAATTTTATATAAAATAATCACTGTTCAAGGACTTAAAAGGAAAAGATCTATTGGTTGATGGAGTGAGGTTCACACAACGTTTGAAGAGAATTCCTGATGCTTGATTTTACCTGGTGTGTGCAATCAGGAGGACTCTGTGTGTGTGTGCTCGGTGCAGAGCTGATAATAAGAGTCCCTCTTTGTGTCTGGTTCTTGCAAACACAAAGCCCTGAGGAAGAAAGGGACTTGTGGTGCTCTCAGGCTGTGGTGGTGGCTGTCTCTGGGGTGGTCAGAGGGAATCCTGCAGATTCCAGCGTGTGTGGGATGTGCTGGGGACACAGGAGAGCCGGGTTCTGCATGGGTGAGAGCTGTGGGGCTCTTTGGCTGGTAAATGTTCATGGAATCCAGGCTGCTTTGGGTTGGAAGGGACCCTAAAGCTCAGCTGATCCCAGCCCTGCCCTGGGACACCATCCCCTGGGCCAGGGTGCTCTGAGCCGCACCCAGCCTGGCTGAAGGGGCCAGAGGCAGCAGGGCTGGCATCTCCCCCYACCCTGGCACCTTGACCTGAGCCCCCTCCTGTCCCAGCAGGGTGTCCCTGCAGCACAGCCCTGAGGGGAGGGAGCTGGGGGGGCTCCTCTGGCACCCTTTCCTGCTCCCCAGCACCCGTTTCCTTCTCCCCAGCACCCCTTCCTCTGCCCCAGCACCCCTTCCTCCTGCCTAGCACCCTTTTCTCTGCCCCAGCACCCCTTCCCCCTCCCAGCACCCCTTCCCCCTCCCAGCACCCCTTTCTCCTCCCCAGCACTCCTTTCTCCTCCCCAGCACCCCCTTTCCTGCTCCCCAGCACCCCTTTCCTGCTCCCCAGCACCCCTTCCTCCTCCCCAGCACCCCTTTCTGCTCCCCAGCACCCCCCTTCCTCCTCCCCAACACCCATTTCTCCTCCCCAAGCATCTCCTGTGCCCAGGTTCATTGGCTGGAGGGGCTTTGGGGGCTGAGCACCCCCACCCTCCTGGGGGCACCCACCGTGCCTGAGCCCCCCAGGCTCYTCCAGGCACTTCCCTGCCAGTGCCCACGCCCCAGCAGCCACCTGGCCATGTGCCACCCGTGTCCCCAAGCCAGGTGTGCTGCCCGTGCACCTCTGGCACTGCTCATCCTGGCCTTGCTCTGCGTGCTCATGTGTTCGTGTGGGGGGGATGTGTATGTGCTCTTATAATAATGGAAAAAAAGGGGAATTCTGAGTTTGTTTGTTGAGGTCTGGATCCAGGTAAAGGGCTCAAGGAGGGAAATGCTGAAAGCAGAGCAAGTCCTGCTCTATCAACTTTGTCTCCTGGGTTCTGGGAGGGAGTCACCCAGCAGGCAGGTGGGTGGCAGCACCCTGTCCCAGCCCTGCCTGGGCTGGCAGATGTTCCAGGTCACTGTGGCATTCTATCCCACCCTGCCTGGGCTGGCAGATGTTCCAGGTCACTGTAATGCTCTGTCCCAGCCCTGTCTGGGCTGGCAGATGTTCCAGGTCACTGTAATTTCTGTCCCAGCCTGTCCTGGGCTGGCAGATGTCCAGGTCACTGTAATGCTCTGTCATGAGCTGGCAGATGTTCCAGGTCACTGTAATTTCTGTCCCAGCCTGTCCTGGGCTGGCAGATGTTCCAGGTCACTGTAATGCTCTGTCATGAGCTGGCAGATGTTCCAGGTCACTGTAATTTCTGTCCCAGCCTGTCCTGGGCTGGCAGATGTTCCAGGTCACTGTAATGCTCTGTCATGAGCTGGCAGATGTTCCAGGTCACTGTAATTTCTGTCCCAGCCTGTCCTGGGCTGGCAGGTGCCCTCTCTGGGTCCCTCCAGTTGGGACAGGCTGTGGTGTTGTGGGATTCCCTCGCTGCCRTCCCTGCTGTGTCTGTGCCCATCAGAATCTCACCATTTACTGCAGCTGGTGGGCAGAGCGAGGAGGGGAGCAACACTGAGAGCAGAATCAGAATATTTTACCATTTATTTTGTACCAATGATTATCAATGGCTGTATGGGTGTYGTCACCTAAACCTTTGCTCGTGCAGGAAGGCAGAGTGGGCTGAGAATGAACCCCCCCAAAGTGGACATGAGTACCTGGGTGTGTAACACACCGAATAACACAAAAGATGCTACTGAAGGAGCTTGCTGTGACAGAACCCACGGAGAAAAGAGGAATTGTGTATTACAACCAATGTGACTGACTGAATTTCTTGTTTTGATGTTTGCTGTGGGTGTCAAGGATGTACAAATGCAAACAGCACATTCATAAATTATTTTGGGTTGCTGGTAGCTTTCTGAAGGAAATAATTTGTAATGAGGTTCATTTATGCACCAGAAATAAAGATGGGATTAGGCGAATATTGAACTGTAAATGCACTGGTGATTTTTGGCTTTTGTACATAGCACAGAGAATCTCATCATCCATCTCCACTCTGATGTTGAATATGCAGAGCTGGCTGTGCTTTTCATGCAGCAGCTCTTTCAGTGTGCAGCAGTCTGGCCTGGAGTGTGTTGGGTGAGCTGGGCAGTGCTGGCAGTGCCTGCCTGGGCTCTCCCTGCGGTGCTGCTGGCGGCTCGGGGCTTTGCTGGGCTGGGGGAGCTCACAGAGCCCTGCTCTGCCCTGTCAGGGGTTCCAGCTGGGCTGGGGGAGCTCAC
>NW_026623352.1:1481800-1505455 GCF_030028575.1 Malurus melanocephalus
CTGCCCTGTCAGGGGTTCCAGCTGGGCTGGGGGAGCTCACTGAGCCCTGCTCTGCCCTGTCAGGGCTCAGCTCCTGGATTCCAGCTGGGCTGGGGCATGCTGAGAGTGCCCCTCCTGCTCCAGCAGGGCTGCAGGTGAGCAGGGTGAGTGGCAGGGGTGAAGCTGGGTTGCAGCGGGGTCGGAGTGGTTCCCACACGGGGAAGGGGTGCTGGCAAAGGCACCTGGAGGTTTTGCCTTGCAGCTCTCCTGCTGGGCTGAGCRTGCTGCCCGGATCCAGCAGGGCTGCCCTGGCGTGCCTCACTCTCCACATGGATTTAAGGATGTGGTTTTTAGTCAGACTGAGCAGCTCGTGTATGGTGTGCTGGAGTGTCGAGGTCAGGCTTGGTGGATGTGAAGAACAGCTCTGTCTGAAGTGATTTACTCCATCAGAAGCTGAGAATATCCTTCAGCACCCCTGGAACAGCAGACACCCACCCACCCACCTGTGGCCAGTGCTCACCCAGGGCATGGGCTCACTGACTGCCAGCTCACTTTGGGGCGCACACAGCTCCCTGYATTGACAAGCCCTGGTTCTGCTGTGAAGGGAGGGTGCGTCAGCTCGTTTTTGGAATCTGTTAGATGAGGAAATGTGCTCTTTGCTGATGCATTTTAACGAGGCTGCTGAACCCTTGGGTGATTAGTGTATTGGTGCCACAGCGTGCGCGGTGCTGAGAGCACTTACAGCCCTGAGCTCAATTTCACACAGGTGCAGACAGCAAATATTTTTTCTTAGCAATTTCAGGCTCACACACTCGAAAGGATCTTGGATATCTTCTGCATTTATCTCTTTGTGTGTGCTGTGCATAATGGCTGTGGAGGTGCTGGGGTTGGTGACAAGCCCTGTGTTTGGGGCCGAATTGCTTGAGCTGAGCTGAACCAGTTGTGTTCGTGTAAATCAGGTTCACTGAGGAAGCAGCAGCTTAAAAGCTGCCCGTAGCTCTGCCCATTAAATGTGAGGGGTTTGAGTCAGGAGGTTTGGGCTGGTTTCATTTCCCAGTTCCCATATGGGGTTGTTCAACCTGGAGAGGGGCTCTGAGGAGAYCTTAGAGCCTCTTCCTGAGCCTAAAAGGGCTCCAGGAGAGCTGAGGAGGGACTTTGGAGAAGGGCCTGGAATGCCAGGATATGAGGAATGGCTTCCCATTGCCAGAGGGCAGGGATGGATGGGATATTGGGAAGGAATTGTTCCCTGGCAGGGTGGGGAGGCCCTGGCACAGGGTGCCCAGAGAAGCTGTGGCTGCCCCTGGATCCCTGGCAGTGTCCAAGGCCAGGATGGATGGAGCTTGGAGCAGCCTGGGACAGTGGGAGGTGTCCCTGCCCATGGCAGGGGGGTAGAATGAGATGAGCTTTGAGGTCCCTTCCATCCCAAACCGTTCTGGGGTTCTGATTCCATGATGACCAGTGACATTCTCAGAGCATCATAGATGGTGGTGTGGTTCTAATTCTTGGTCTTGAAGGTCTGCTTCATCTTACTTAGCCTTTCAAATTTTGCAAAACAGYCTTGCCCCTTGTTGGGCTGCCTGGAATTGTGCTTCCACTTTAATTTAGTCACCTTGAAAGGGGACTGCCAAAAACAAAGGCAGGATTCAGTGATACGGATCAGCTTACACCAAATCAGCATTGTTGCCTGAGAATATCTCTTGCAGCGAGAGGAGCTTGAAACCTGCAGGGTGTCTTTTTATGAAAAAAGCAAAATATATACTTATTTGTATGCATAGACCACCTAGGGGAGTTTCTTTTGAATTTTGCAGTGTTTTAAACACTCATTGATGTGAGTGCTTATTGCAAAAGCAAGGACAAATAAGATGTAYGGTAGCTAAAGGGCCATTTTTGTCTGGAGGTGCACAGGAGCAGAGGAAACAGGATTCATTGGGATCAGAGGAAGGAGGAGCAGCTGTGGGGACATGTCACCTGCCAGCACAGTGGCCCAGGACCTCGGAAATGGGAGCAGAGTTGTTTTACACCTTGTAATAGATGCCAGGTTAAGGTGCTTCCTGAACCTCAGAGGATAGAGGGAGGTGAGTATGAGCTGATCAATGCCTGCATTTCTTTATTCAGTGGTATTATCTGAGGGCTCCTCTTCCCCTCACTGGTGTCCAGCTCAGGGATTTCCTCACTGATCTTCCACAGACAGCTCAAAAGAGTCCCTTCTAGGCTTGGCCAGCGTTCCTGAGGTGGCACAAGGCAGCACAAGGCACAGTTGCCCAGCCATGGTTGTCTCATTGGGTCGACATGTGGAGCAGAGGAGTTGCTCTCTGTGATGTTCCCAAGAACCCCTGAAACATGATCAGAACCGGGGAAAATAATGAAATCTGGTCTCTGATGCACACAAATACATCCTTTATGGCTTTTGTGCAAAGTTTTATGTCTCACATTGCACAGTGCATGGGGATAATTGTTTTATTGAAGTCTCATCGAAAGCAAGTGGAGCTGCAAGAATTTCTGAACACAAGGTGATGGCGACAACTTATGGAAAAGAGATGGGAGGTCCTTGTGGGCCTTTTAGGGAGGTGCTTGTGGGCCTTTTAGGGCCTGTTGGGACCTTGGACCACTTAATTTTATTTTCTAGGTGCCACTGCAGTAAAGTGTAAAATTTAGTTGGAGCTTTTTATCTCGAGGGCTCAAAGTGTTGGAGGTTTCCTGTGCCCAGCACGAAGAATTGGAGCTGACTCTAGGGTGGGTTTTAACTCTAGCTTTTAAGACTTGAGCAGTAGCTCAAAAGTMATTTATATATTTAAAAGCATCAGGAGGAAGTGTTAGCTCAGCAAATGATGGGCACGGATGTGGTGTGGAAGGGTCACAGTGCAGCCCACCCAGATCTCACAGCCCTGCTCACCAGTGCAGSTTTGGCAGGGACAAAGTGACCGGGAAGTTTTGGTGAAATTAATGAATCGTCATTAAAACAAATATCCTAYGAGCTGGTAGGCTGCTGTGTGCCCAGCTGCCCTCCCTATCTGCCTGTGTGAACTCTGAATTTTTATTCTCTTGCCGTGCCGATCTCGGCCGATGAGTTTAAGAGCAGCTGTAAGCCTTTCCCGCAGGTGGGAGCTCCCCTTGCCCGCGCCTTCCCCTCCTCTCCCAGTCTGTCATTCAGGCTCGCATTTGGAATCTCTGGATGCTCGCTGAAGCTGGCTGGGAGCGGTGCTGCCATGGTGTGGGATGGCTTTGCTGTAGTGCTGAGGGAGGGGGAGGCTCGTGGGCTGGATTTATCTTTATATCAGCCACCAGTCGCTGCTGGCATCCCTTCCTTCCAGGCATCATTCCAGCCTTTTCTTCCCCGCTCCCTGCCCTTCCCAAGGCTCTGCGGGGATGATGGCCCTGCACATCCCCCCGGGCCGCTTGGCCACAGCAAGCTCTGGGKCTGCATTCCTCACCCTGAGGTTGTTTAGGGGAAAATGCGCTCCCGGGAATATCCAAGAAACCTCGGAGGATGCAGCTGTGGATTCCCGGTGTCTGCSGGCAGGCAGGGATGGGGCCGGRCTGCAAGGACAATCTGCTCTTRTGGCTATCAGATGCTTTAGGGGGTGGTTCTTTGAATGGTTGTGACGGATTTGATTGTTTCTGTTGTTTTTCTTAAGTGGCCTCAATCACCGCGGTTTACAGAATTGATTCCTCATCGCCTTTCCCCCCGGAAGGTGCCATCACACCTGAATAAGACCTTTCAAATTCAGCTCCCTTGAAAATAATGGAATTAGGCCGCGGCGTTGTTGTTCCCATTAAGGAAATCAATCTCCTTTTGAAAATCCCCGTGCTTTTAGGGAGAGCAGAGCCTGGCAGAAGGATCTACCTTCTCTGGGCAGAATTTCCCCGGAGACATCTGCTCCCGGTGGGCATCCCTTGATGTTCGCTTCCCTGTTTGGGGCGGGCAAGGGGGGATTCACTGCGATTTTGGAGCTGCCATTTCCTCGAGTGGTTCGGTGCCGCTGCCTGGGTTAGTGTTTAATGCCGATGTCTCTCCACTCTCTGCTTTCCCTGTGTTAGTATTTAATGCCGATGTCTCTCCACTCTGTTATCCGCGATGCCGTTTCTGTCTCGGACAAACAGCGATCTGCTCTGCTTTTATTTTCGGCACAACCAACAGCCCGCGATTCACACGCGTCTCCTGCCTTCCCTCCGCCAGGGCCGGGAAAACTCCACAAAAAAACAGAGCTGCTCCTCTCTGTTCATTCACAGAGCTCATTAATGCTGCTGGCTCCTCTTTCCAGGGTTTCTTAGTCCTTTCAGAGCCAATTCTTTGCTTTCCCTTGTTGGACATCGAGTCGCGGGGATGTCCTCGGTGATTTGCTGGCGAGGGGCTGTGGATCTGTGGAAAGCCACGGGTTTCTTCTTGACAATCCCAAGTGCTGCAATGTCGTGTTGGCGGCTTTGCTTTCCTTATTTCCCTCTCCRTTCTGCTGTATTTTTATCTATATAAATTATACATATATAAAATAAACAAGGAAGTGTCTGTAGAAAATAAATCGTCGTTGAGAGAGGGCAAAATGACACTAAATTGGCAGCTTTACAGAAGGTATGATGCCTTTGATTGATTAGTTGTCAAAGAAATGTAATGTACTAAACATGATGAAGATTAAGGATGTGAAGATGGTTAAAATTCAAGTTGCATAAGTGTTTGGTGTTAGGTTTAGAGCCTCTTCCAGAATTTTAATTTTCAAAATGCAAAGTATTTGTTTTATGCTATTCCTTAGGAGCCCTCTASATGTTTTGAAAATTTAGAGTTCTTCAAAAAACAACAACAACAACAAACAAAACACAATCTGAGAATATTTAGTATTCRCAGTTCGTGAATTAGATAGAGACACATTATTTTTTTTGAGATTAATAATGAGGTACTGAGATGCATTAGACACCAGATACAGAAACTGAGCACCAGAAATAATAGTAGCATTACCCCGAACCTCGTAATTACTCTCAGGGTCTGATTTTACATCRTGTCTACTGTTCGTGAAATAACAGCGGTGTTTTGGAAAGGGGCTTTTTACAGTGACATGTGGTGATAAAAGAAATGGGAATGGCTTCCCACTGCCAGAGGGCAGGGTTAGGTGGGGTTTGGGGAAGGAATTGTTCCCTTTAGGGGTGGTGGAGGCCCTGGCACAGGGTGCCCATCCTGGAAATGCCCAAGGCCAGGTTGGATGGGGCTTGGAGCACCCTGGGATGGTGGAAGGTGTCTGTCCATAAAGCTCCATAAAGATGGGATGATCTTTAAGGTCCCTTCCAACCCAAACTGTTCAGTTTGATTCTAACAAGAACCCCTCAAACCTCTGCTGCCAACTTCCATTGCTCCTTTCCCAAAACACTCAAACAAACATCTTGCTTCCCTCCCGGGAGCCTTCTCCCCTGATCCGCACAGACACYGCGGCTTTGTTCTCCATCACCTCCGCCACGCTGAACAAGTGAAAAGATGAAGTGCCCCAGACCTGACAACAGCTCAGCTGGTGACAAATGACTGTCACACTGACCAGTGCAGGCTGCTGGTTTCTATTCCCCTTTCCCTTCCGAGTGATATCGAGTAGGACTGCGAGCTGCAATCGCCTCTGTGTTCGGTGCTTGCACCCGCAGCTGGGACTCACTGTCACCATCCCCACGAGCTGCGCTTCCAGGAGAGAGCGGGGAGCACCTTTTCAGATGTTCTGGCAGGTGATTGGGACCTTCAGGCCAGTCTGACCACGGTAATTTGTCAAAAACTGCGCCGTTYGCAGGGACTTGGCCTCTGAAAGCTGCCCTGGGTTAGCGAAGGTGAGGTGATGACAGCTCTGCTTTTCCTTGCGAAGACAAACGGAGAAGTTTTAGGCGGCAGTTTTATTGTTAGGTCCTGCCAGTGCCATCAGGGTTTTGGGCTGTCCACAGACACGTCTGGCTGTGAAAATTCACCAGGTGAACTTTAAACTTGGATTTGCTGTAGCTGTGCTTTGCTGTTCTCGAGGTGGGGGGATGAGGCTTTGTGTGCAAAACCCTCAGCAGCTCTTTCTGGGTGCTTCATGTGCTCCAGACCCCACAGAGAGGGACCCAGGGAGAAATTTGGGTGTGGGTGGAGGAACCTGTCCGTGGGTCCTGCTCCCAGCTGTGTCTCCAGCTGCCATGAACCCAAATCAGTTTTCCCTGTCCTGTCTTTTTCCTATCTTTTTCCTTGGAAGTTTCTTGGGTGTCGATCATCTCTGCCGCTTGTGTGGGGGACCCATGGTGACACCAAACCCTCCCACATTCTGCAGGGGTGTCAGACACAGCGATGGCCTTTCACCTTCCAGCTGGGGCAGAAAGAGCCTACTTGTGCATCTACTGTGCCTCAGCGTGGGGTTTGTGGGCAGCCCCTACAGAAGCTGCTCATGGGGTGTGTGCAGTGAATTTGTCAGGTCCCTGTCACAGGGAAGAGGCTCCGTGCCTTGCAAGCAGAGCACGATGAAGACTTTCAGAGATGAAAGTCACTCAACTACAATAAAAAGGAGCTCCAAGGTATCGCTTTTAGAACTTCGTTTAAGAGCATGGCAGGTCTTTAAACTAATTTCAGTATTGAATAATTAAAGTGTGAAATACAGGAAAAGTAAATATTTCATTAAAATACTAAACAGAAACTGTAAAATCTGTTGAAGACAAAGGAAGCTTTGGTTTTTTTCACTTTTTTTCCCCCAACTTCTCCTTCTTCTACATGGAAAGCCCTGATCTGGGCAGGAGAAAGCAGGGGGATGTGCAACCATCAAACCACTGCTGGAGAATAGAAATTCCTCCTTACCTTTTAACCACTCTCTTTTGAATTGTCCTTCATTGATTAACTTGTGTATATAATGATTCAGATAATACCCCATTCATGCCTTTCCTGGAAATGTTTGTGGACCTTGTAAACACAGAGGTTAGGAGGTTTCATAGCTGTTCTAGTGAGAAAAAACTGTGTCTGAGTGCAGTCATAAGTTGTGTTCAGCAGGAGTTAAGTAGGAACTAAAACAGATGAATATATGGACTTTAGTTGTGTGTTTGCTGTTAAAATTATWAGAAAATGTCTGATTAAGTATTGAATGTCTCTAGGTAGTAAATAAAAAAATGAAGCAAGTCCCTTAGAGTAATTTTTCCAGCTTTGCTCCCACTYCCCTCCATGTTCTMGAGTCTTACAAAACCTAGRTTTATTTAGGGTCYCTGTGGTCAGAAGTCAGATTAGATATTGCTTGGGGCTGTGTTTATTAATCAAGACTAGTGATKACCAAGGGCTGTTCATTTCCAAAAGAAAATGATTCAGGCAATCCTCACCAAGCCCAGCAAGGATGAACAGATGATATGTGTAACTGGTAGATCAAGAACAAGCACTCAGTGTTAGTGTAAACTTAATTTCCATTTTAAAATGAAACCAAATCTAATCTGAGGCATCAGAAACAAGAGTGATGCATTAAAGGGTATTTGTGGCAATATTGATCTTTATTCTGCACTGAGGTCTCCCAGGCCCCCAGGTGAGGTGGACCTGCCTTGTACCTCAGGAAGTGACAGCAGAGGCAGATCCAAATGTCACTGCTGCCRTGGACTCTCTGTCTGTGACAGACTCACCTGTGAGGTGGCTTCTSCAGCTCTGATTTTTCTGTATTTCTKATATTTGCACAAAATCCCCCCTGAGTGACCRCACAGCCACCACTCTGCCATCCCTGCCAGGCTCTGTGTGGGTGACGTGCACCAGGCAGCTTTTCCACAMAACCCAAATCCTGAGATGGTTTCCAGTTTTTTCTCCCCATGATTGTCCTGATTGTGGACCAAAGACGTTCACTGATCATTTCTGGATTAGTCACTGTGGCTCTGATGTCAGAGGTTGCTTGGTGTTAAATTTGCTAGAAGACTTGGCTTTTGCACCGTGGTATTTTTAAGTGCTCAGATCCCTGCGTGGAGCCCTAAATCTGAGTTCAGTACAGACTTTTACTGCACAGAAGAGTTTGACAYTGGACAAAGTGATTTTGGAGAAGTTGGATCATCTTCCAGAGCTGCCCAGGCAGGAAAGGACTGAGAGGACAATTATTTATATCAGAGAGATGATGGGCACAGAGTTGGAGGGGTGTGAAGARAGCTTTGGACTCAACATGAGCTCAGGTATCTGCAGATTTGGGGGCTGTTACAGGTGGGGCTTTTTGACCCAGGTGAACCCAATTCCTGCCCAAACCCCGCTCTGTGTTCAGCCTCTAAACCTGAGATGCTGTGTCAGAGCGGCCACCAGGGAGTTCTGGATATTGGCTGGTGCTTGTCAAGCACTTGAAGATTAAATATGCTGCGTTGTGAACAAGTTTTTGCTTTTGTTGTATTGAGCTGGGATACCGAGGTGATGAGCATGGTGTGAATATCCGGAGACAGAGAAACGCTGAGCATGGTAATTTGTAWTGATCTCAAAAGCTAAAAGGACTTTCAAAAACATTCTGCTTTCTTGGTGTGTCTTAGGACCATATCATAATGGAATTATTATTTCAGAAAAAAAATCAGGAGGAGGAGGAGGTTACTATTCTAATAAACTAATTTTGGGAAAAATAATTAATTTGGTTCAAGGTGAAAACTAATGGTGGATAAGTTAGTGTGGGATTAACATAYTGTGTATGTTTGAACATTTCTTGGCTCTGCAAAAACAAGGTTTACAGGCTGATGATTTATTTCATTTATAATGACCCTCTGCTCAGAAACTCTTTTAGAGTTTGGTTTTTGTTTGTTTTTTTTGTTTGTTTTTTATTTCCTATTTTTTAAAGGCTGGCATTATTAAAAAACCGGTCTAAAAAAACAATGGTCCCTTATCCCTGAGATAAGCTTTTTATAAAGGCAATTTTATTTTTTTTCCTAAACAAACAAAGCCCCCTAATTATAAAGGATTGCAGCTCTCAGATAGCACTGGTATGATTTAATTTGCCACTTGCTGTCATTATCTGAGTCATTCCCAGGGAAGAAAACACAGAGAGTACTCCTGGATATGCTGCAGGAGGGCTGACGCTGCTCCAGCACATTGTGGTAGTGATTCCTGGATGGATTTGTTCCTTTTAGGTTAAAAACATGTAATTCCTGAAGTGTTTAGAACATGTGAACCCTTTCAGTCTAAGGTATGCGAACAGCTCTACAGTTATTAGTCCTACTGCTGTTTTTCAATTTTTATTTATTTTTTTTCAATCTGTCACTGTCTGAAGTGTGAAATGTTTTGAACTGGCTTAATTAAATGGTCATTCCGAAGCCTTTTGATGAGCTGAAATACAATATATTGCGGAGCTGTTCCCACTCTGCCCTGAGAAAYGGTCAGGATTGGATTGGATGGGAACGTTTGGCAATGGGATGGGGCTTTCCAGCCCTGCCTGKGATGGAAATCCACACTTATTAAGGAGATTCTTATTAAATATCTCAAAAATCCCGACGAGTGGTTGGTGTTGCTCACAGAGACACTTTGTCTTGTGCTGGGAGAGCAATTGCTGAGCAGCTGTGCTCAGATTCCTCTCGCCACAGTTGTGTCTCAGCTCTGCCAGAGGCAGCAGATGATGCTCCACGGCTTGACAAGGCCCTGTCCCAGAGGGATGGAGCTGGGTGAGTGAACTGACAGAGGTTCTAGTTCACAAAATGGGCTGGAATTATTAATTCTGGTAGYGGGAGGGTGAAATGCAGAATCCCTGTTTCTGTGGAGAAAAAGGAGGGGCCACCGTGTTAAACAAGCACTGATCCCTTCCGAGCTGGTTCCAGAAGGAGTGATGCATTTTCTTTATTTAATTTTTTTTTTTGAGATGTGCTGAAATTATTTAAATGCTGCATGCAAGGAAAAGAAAACCAACCCCACGAAAAAACACAATTAAAACATTAATTATTAGTGCTGGGAGTATTTTGAGTCATTTTTGTATTCAATCGGCTGTAATTAAATACTCAGTGARCACAAAATTAGGTCATATATTATGTAAATAGGATGAGACATCCACTAGCTCCGGCAGCAAATGCGTTGGAGTCCTTAAGGATACGATTTGGGATCGGACTCTGGGAGCCTAATGGGTTCTGTCTGGCCCCGATTTCCTGCTCTGCCACATGCCCACCTGAGCRGGGAGCAGATCCACGGAGGAGCTGATCCATGCTGGGCCACCTGTGCCTCGTGTTCTCAGCCAGCTTGAGCTGAGCTCTCCCTGGGGAAGGATTTGCTCTGTGTCCCCTCTCTGCTGTGGCTGGAGCTCATCCTTCAGACACAGAACAAATTTAGGTATAATTAAACAAAAATTAAGAGATGCGGTGATGGTTTCCCAGTGATGCTGGGAGCACTYGGCGCTGCCCAGGATCAAGCCCTCCATTCTCTAACGTGACACTTGAATAACTCCTGCTTCAGCAGCCATAATTGCAAATGCCAAAGCTGATTTTGCTCCCTTTGGGGATGGTGGAAACAGTAACAGGTCCATTATTATTAATCAGAACGTTTATGTAGCTCTTAAGGAAAGAAAGAAATAACAAATAACCAAATCAAGCTGCTGGGTTCTGCTCTCTCTGACAGGAATGTGCTGGGGGAAGCATCATCTCGTGTGAGCTGCTTCATTCTCATGCCCTCCACTCATTGTTCCCATCTCCAGAAGTGGCTCTCAGAGCCCCCCTTCCTTCCCCAATCCTTTTTTTCCCCAKCTCTCCAAGTTTTCACTTTTAAATCCAAACAGGAACCTCTGAATGTGCACATGGCAGGTGTCAGGAGGTGCTGGAGGCTGAACAGGGTAGCAAGAAGTGAAARTTGCAGGTAGCTGTCATCCAGAGCTCTCCTGGTCCTCCACCACCCCTCTGTTTCCTGCTGGAACAGGCTGCCCAGGGCAGTGGTGGAGTCACTGGAAGTTTTCAGAACCCCTGTGAATGTGGCATCTGGGGACATGGTTTGGTGATGGCCTTGGTTGTGCTGGGGCAAAGGCTGGTCTGGATGATTTTGGAGGGATTTTCCAGCCCTGATGATTCTGTGATTCCATTTTGTTCCCTCATGGAAGTGGCTGCAGTTCAGAGCAGGTGTTGTACATCAAATATTYTGCTGGAGTCCTTCAGGTATTGGTTTGCTAAAGTGTTTGCAGTTTGAGGCTGTTTGTATTCTTCAGGTGAGGGAAGAATCAGATTTTGGTTGTCTATATTTTGATTTTTTAAGAGAGGCAATGTCTTTTTAGCCTCCCTTCTTCTGTGCCCCCCCCCACCCCAACCAAAAAAATCTTTATTTTATAGAATTTCTTTCCTTAGACTACAGCTAATTCTTCACAGATCCCTCAAAAAAGCAGAGTAGGTTTAAATCAGTGTGAAGMGATCAGCCTTGGCACTGGGAGTGAGGGTGATCCCTGGAGAGGTGCAGTGGGAGCTGTGCTGCTCCCAAACCCTGACACGGGGATCCCAATTAACCCGCAGGAGGGAAATCCATGAGGATATTCCTGTCAGGGAGATGTTGTGTGGTTTTTATACCCAGCTGGTTTTTTTCCTAATTTTTCATGAGATAGGGAGGAACTTGTGTGGTCTGTGCATSTGGAATTGGCATTTTTGGGGATCAGGAAGGGGAAGGATGGCAGTTTTGGGGTTCAGGAAGGGACCTGTGCCTCAGGCGCTTTCTTACCTCTGATAACTCTGCAAGCCAAGCTGCCTCCCTTGTTTGCCTTGCCATTTTTCCATCTGGAATTGGGATATAATTCCTGGTGTGTGCACTCCAGTATTCAGAAATGTAAAGCTTATTCCTCCAGCTCAGCTGGGATAAACCTACGTGGGGACATTTAGGGTTGGTGGTTCTAATGAGCGGATTTGCAGATGTGGGCAGGGTGCAGGAGCTGCTGCTGTGACCCCAGGAATGGGATATCAGGCACTGTGTGCTTTCAGGACCTGGAGGAAAAACCAGGCAGAGTGGGCACTCTGAGACCCTGATATTTCACTTTCCAACTTCCTTCTGGCCGGGAGGGTCAGGCTTGGCTGCCCTCAGCCCCGTTCTGTCAGGAGCCATGGATTCGGCTTATCGAGCAGTGCTGGGCTTGCTAAGTGCTTGGCAGACATTATAGAAAAGCGAGATGCTATTCATGCTGCAGTGGATAAGGAGCTGGAAAGCTTTGGTTGGAGATTGCGAGAGGCTGAGAGGAAAATTGAAGTCATGGAGATAATGATCATTGGACCTAATGYCGCTCTCGCTGAGAATGCCAAAGGCCAGGTTGTAAGGCGTGCACRAGTCCAGTTGATCATCTGGAAAATAAGTGCAGATTGAGTATTATCATCTTGGTGGGGGAATCTTGTGAATGTGTCRATGGAGGAGCGCGGGGAGGTTCCTGTGCTGCTTGCAGGGTGCTGGGCGAGTGGCAGAAACGCGAGCTGGGGTTTTTGAAGTGCCTCGGTCTGTCGCGAGGCGCCGTGTTGGTGAAATGTCAAGCTGCTAAGCGCTGATTTCCCAGGACAATAAACCAGTGAATATTATTGCTRATGTTATTATGACACAGTGACTTGAAACTGATGCATATGATGCAACTGCAAAAACAGCAAAAACCTTGGGTTTTTTCATTAACTATCGGGGGATTGTTCAGTCTTAAATATCAGAGGGTGATTGTAATGCTCCATGACTTCTATGTGTCATTTGGATTTGGCTTTTTCTCATGTATCCTGAAAAAAAGTTCAATCTGAAAATCATCCAGAGTGCTCTGCCTTCTTATTGCCAATAGGTTATCATTTAATAAAACACTTGCTACTTACAKAGAAATCAGCAGAGAGACACATCTGCACTGGAGTTGCTGCCATAGGCCTGCAGCTTTTCTTTCCTTCTTTCTCTAAAGAGGAGAATGAGATTTTGGTTTAAACTGTTTTTACCCAGCACATTGTGTGCCGATAGGTAGTGAATAGATACCATCTCCTCAGATGTGCACACAATCAGATTTTATCCTCCAGCACTGGAGGTTCTGTGTGCAGCTGCTGACAGAAGATTTTATTTGCCTGACAGAGGTCCCTGTGGACAGAGAAATTGTTCCCCATYGACAGGAGTGGTCCTTCAGCATATTTTTGGATTGTCTTCCTTCAGAATTGCTCCTTCTTAAAGGTCGACTGATTTCCTCCAAACCATTAAGCATCCTCCATTAAAAGAAATAAAATACTTGTGCTATAGATAATATGAAAATTACCATTGTGACCTTTTCCTCTGCATCTCTGCTGTTGCCTTGACCCGCTTTCCTCTCCGTGGGACACCGGCGATGTCCCACAGCCCTGGGCTGGGAGCCAGCTGGGAGGGCACACACAGTGGTGATGGTTGTGCCTGCTGTGGTTTTACCCTCGTTATGGAGGTGTGTAAAACGGGATAAATGGGTTAACCCTTTGCTTTTGGTGGTGTTCTGGTGTGGCAGGTCCGTGGTGTGCCCGGTACGGGTTGTTCCTTGTGGAAGTGCTGTGGTGTCGTGGTTTCGGTGGGTTCATTTCCTTCACAAGAGAACAAGGAGTTGCTTCCCTTCATTCTTTGGGAAAGTAGTTGTGCACAATAAAAGCAAATTGTGATTCTGGGTCTCCCTCCTCAGCCTGCTTGGGATTTCAGGCTTGGCTCTCCTAATCTGGGAATGGATGGATGCTGCGAGTTTTGCTTTGGCCTGGGGCTTTCTGTAGGAAAAGAGAATTTGGAAACCAAGGCAGTTGTATAGTCCAGGCACKGGATAATTTAACATAATGCAAGGTTGGTCTCAGTCTTTCCTGACCCAAACTCTTCCTATCATGTACTTTTCCCTATAATCCCCATGAAGTGGATGAAGTTTATTGTCTGTGTGGGTCTTGGTCTCTGTGGCACCTTGATGTGCCCAATCTGGGGGCTGGTTTTGTGTTGGATTACCTCTCCTTGGGCTACTCCAGCAGCAGAAGTGGCCAGCAGTTCACTGCTGTCTGTGCCGTGGTGTGCAGTGAGAGGGCACAAGGACCAGCTCCTCTCCTGCCCAGGGCGATGCTGTGGCAGTGCCCGTGGCATTTCCATGAGCTGCTCGGTGTCACCCTCGCTGCTTGCTGTGGACACGTCCTTGGCCACGTGGGACACCGGCCAGCCTGGCCAAAGAGCTGGGGGACAGAACAGGAGGAAGAGAAAAYTGGGCAATTAGCAAAAAGACAAAATGTTTGTTGTGCTAAAAATGTGCAGTCCCAGCCGTGGCAGAATCCCTGTTTCTGTGGAGAAAAAGAAAGGGCCACCATGTTAAACGAGCACTGGTCCCTTCTGAGCTGGTTCCAGAAGGAGCGAGGCATTTTCTTTTTCTGGTTCAGGATGATGAATGGGAGGGGCAGGGGTTGCAGGGCTTGGAGAGAGAGCTGTGGTGGCCAAAAGCATTCTGAGGGTCCCTGGAGAGCTGTGGTGGCCAAAAGCATTCCGAGGGTCCCTGGAGAGCTGTGGGCACATTGAACGTGGCAAGGTGGGGTCTGGAGGTAGAGCATGGTGGCTGTCACCGCAGGGCAGGTTGTGGGGGTGACTTTGGCATGGGAGTCACCCCGTTTTTGAGTGTCTGTTTGACYTGGGAGTGTGCAGAGGGTTCAGGGACCCGGTGGTGTATAGGAGTGCCCATCACCCTGCCCTCTGGACTCTGTGGGTTTCACACAGGGGTGTGTAGTGTGCAAGGGCTGCTGTCCAGAGCTTTGGAGTGTTTTTCTTTTCAAGCAGCTGTTTGTAGGACCCAAGGGGCTCTGGGGGATCAAACCACCTCCTGCCCAGCACTTTGTGCCAAAACCGCACTCACAGCAAAGTTTCCATTTTTCTACTCCTTGCTGCTTCTGGYTTAACTCCCGTGCTTTCCTGTGCCATACCAAGTGTAGGAATACGCTCCCATGTGCTGCTTAAAATGTGATTTTTGATTACCTGGGAGGTTGCTTAGGAAATCTCTGGGCTTTGTTGCATTGCACATGCTCCGATCCCATTTACAAGCAAGCCACACACTGGGACAGAACTAGGTCACTGGTAGAGTCCTCGCTGGACAGATGTTTCGTTTTCCTAATTCACCCCCTATATTAAGCAACATAATTGGGATTTTAGGGGTAGCTGAGTCTTGCTGACCATAGCTAATTTTTATTGTGGGCCCATCAGAAGGTTGAATTTTRGAGGCACAAAATGAGAGGTTTCGGTACATGGGAGAAAGTGGGATATTTTGTCTTTGACTCGCAGTGGGAGGTCACAGCCTTTTGTGCTGGCAGCTCTGAAACCAGCACAAACTGGGGTGATTAGCTCCCTTTTCTAATGAGTACACAAAGCTGATTGTGAATGAGCCAGTGGGTTCATTGTGCACCCTTGGCCTGCGTTTAATCCTTTATGTGAGACCCCCTTTTACACGGGGACAGCAATTGGAATCCAATTTACCCCGGGCTCGGCATTAAATCTCCTTACCGGGTGATGCTGGCTAATCAATGGAATTGAAATTCCGGTGCCGTCAGGAGCCTCCTCYCTCCAGCTCCGCCGCTCTTTCTGCCGCGCTGTGTTTTTTTTGGTTTTTTTTTTTTAGGAGAGATGAAGCCCCTAAGTGGGGAACACTTTGTCTTCCTAATACAAGAATAAACAATGTCTCGCTTCTTGGCAAAACACATCCCAGCGCTGTRTAACAAGCAGCAGAGATCTTAAAAGTCCATCAAGAGACGCGACGGTAATTTTGCGGGAACGACCAGCTCGCTTTTAGTGARAATTATCTAAATATGAAGATAAAAGGAAGAAGAAAGGGAGCTTGACGTGTGGAGAGACACATGAAAGGTTTCGGGAGAGGCTTTCSGTGCTGCACGGAAATATTTTGCGGCTGAGTTTTCTGGCAAGCACCTGAATAGTGGGAAGAATTTCTGCCTGCCTGGTTTTCACTTTTACGGGCGGGGCTTGTTAGATCGGTTTTGGGGGATATCAGAGATCAGCAAATTACAAAGAGGAGACCTCAATCAGCCCCTCCCAACAACTTTGGGAAATGTGGAATTACAGCTGAAGAAACTTCCYCCTCGTTGCAGTTAAGTCACAGGAAGATAAACTACATTTTTTAGGAGAGWCAGTGTTTGTGCCCCCACACGAGATGGGGAAGAGTGATTTCAGAAGGGCTGGMTGCCCATCCTCTGGAAACAAAGCAGATGAAATATCTCACCTGGGCAGGGTATAAATKGGAATGCCATGAGTTGTGGCTTGTTTTTGGAAATTTTGGCTGGCCATGGTGTTTGAAAGCCGGCCACTTTGTGCCGTGGAGCCACTCAGCTGGGGAGCTGCTCAGTCCTCATCCCCATCCATCACTCCTGGTGCCTGCAGCTCCTTGAAATATTCATTCTGCCTTTTATACCTCAGCGCTGYTTAATACCCCAGGCAGAACGGTGACCTGGAGGGTTTGTATTCRGTTACAGCCATTGTTTTGGGACAGGCTGGTATCTGGAAAGCTGACACTGGGCTGGAAATTAATGAGTGTATATTCCCACTGCAACCTGCGTGCCAGGTGTATTTATTTAAAAAGTCATGAAGCAGCCTCCCCAAAATGAGGTGACRCTTTTTGCACAGCTCCCTGAGTTTTTGTCTGTGTCTCTCCCCTCGTTTCTGAGCTGTTGGAGTGCACATTGGTTGCTTTTGGGGTGCCCACACCGGTAAATCCTGTTGGTTTATGTTCCTCCTCTTTGGCTGCATTGGTGCCCTTTTCTCTCTGCACTGGCTGGATGGAGCTGWTGTGGAATTTTCTGACCAAGGCAGACTCAAAGGCCTTGAGCAGTACAGAATGTACCTGGCTGCCTSTTTTATGGCCATCAGACTTCATCCTGATCCTAATGGCCATCAGCATTGAGGACTTGATCTTTAGTGGTGCACCCTTATTTCCACATACAAATATAAAATAAATCCAAACCCACCCCAAACCAAGCCCCCTCAAATATTGCTTCAAGCTGTGCTCCCATTCTGAAATGCCGCTTATCCTTCCCCAAGCCACTGAGGATTACCTGGAATGATGATGAGGAAATCATTGCTTAACAGCCMCAAGTTTTAACTTACTGGATTTTTCAGTGGGCACAAACTTCACTTTGCCATTGATTCAGTCATGAGAAGTCTGGTTGACTTTTCAGGCAGAGCTGATCTGCCAGCCTTTAAGGCAAGGGTATTTTGTGTTTTATTTTGTGCAAACCCAGCAGTCTGAATTAAGGACAAATGCCCTGAAGTGTGCGACTGAGCCTGTTCAATAACTGAAATATTTGGGGCCATTTGATTTTGTGAGCTCTTTTTTTCTGTAAAAAAAAGAAGGAGCAAGCTGAGCTCCAGCATTTTTGCAGGGAGCTTTAAGCTCCAGCATTTTTGCAGGGAGCTTTATTTTGTGGAGGGAGGACACTGATTTTATTTGGCAGAAAATAAATGGATGTTTGTGTTATGACGCCTGTTTGAGTACTTCCTTTATGTATGTGCAGGATGCTCTGTCCTRAAAGCAGATCTCGTCTGACTGATACATTTTAAGCAGGATGATTCTGACTCTTTCACAACTTCCAAGTGCAAATGTGTTAATGTTTTGCCCAGCACATTATTTCTACCAGGCTGAACTTTCATTGTGTTTTCGCAGTTTGGGTTTGGGTTTAACTTGAGGCTTTTCGTAGCTGTTTCATTCCTCATAATTTCTGAAATCCCGGTTGCCTCACGGCCCCCCCCCAAGTCTGCAGAGACCACGACAAACACCCAGCCTCCCCGGCTTTATTTTTGAAAGCTCTTCCTTTCTCTCCCCAACCTCCCAGCTCCCAAATCTGAGCCCCGGGGGAGAATCGGAAGTTGCTTCCTCAGACCTGTCAACTCTTGTGCTTTCAGGGTGAGCCTAATGATGTTGAGCCCTATATGATTCTTTCACACTTGTCTACTTCAATCTCACACTGCAAGACAAGCGGTGGCTGTGCAGAGGGAGGGGATGAAAGTCCTGCTACGGTGGAAATCTGCAAAACATACGCCCTGGCTGTGAAGGAAATTCGGGATCAGATGCAAATCCTGTGTGTAGCATAGCTGCTTGGGTTGTGGGTTGGTTTTTTTTTTTTTTTCCCCCTGCAGTTTAATATGATTTTTGTCTTGCTGCATAGGAAACCAAATCAGGTTTTGGAGGGACACGGGGAGGGATCAGAGTGGAGAATTATGCTGAGTGTTTCCCATCTGCCTGATGGTATGTAGGTGGGAGTAAATAGCAGGATTTGGCTCGGGAGAGAGGAGGAATAGTGCTGAAATTGAGTACAAAGGTGGCCAGAAGCCTGATGTTTCTATGATTGACCCTCTCTGCCTTTTTTAACCAATTATGAGGCCGCTTGTCCTTGGGACATTTTGTGCCTGGAGGCTCTGTATAAAAACCCTGGGCTGGCATTCAGAGCCTGTGCAGTCCCCTCTAAGCCGTGCCTGCAGCTCACCCTGTCCCCTGGGATTTTCCTCCCTGAAGGTGGACGGGCAGTGCCACCAGGGTGAATTTTGGGAGCAGCTGGTGTGTGGCATCCCCAGGCTGCTCGGACTCCATAGTGTGAAGTCATCCCTTTCCTCCCTGTGTTTGCTTTCCAGCTTAATCTCTGAGCAGTTTCCTCTACTTCCATTTTTTCTGGTGAGTCACAGAGAAGGGAAACAAGCTAAACACAGATGGAAATGAAAAATCTGGATCCCTGAGCCTGCTGCCTCAGTTTCTCTCCAGAGTGCTCTCTTTGCAGATAGCGTTTGGCAAATTGTGTGTAGGTGCTGCAAACACCCCCAAAATCGTGTGCAGACAGGGCTTGTTCCCCTCTTTGCTGTTAGGTTGGTTTATACCCCACCACATCAGATTTATGCCGTGTGTGAGCAGTGTGGCTGGATTTTTTCCAGTTTCCCATGTTTTTTTTTCTCTTTGTGGGTATTTCCTGGCTGGTTTTGTCCAGTGTTCTGGTTTTGGTGTGCCAGGGCAATGTCTGAAGCCATGCAGACAAATGCTGAGCTCCTGTTCCCCTTTGGGGCTCTGTAAGACACAGGGGTGGAGATCCCTCCCYGCTGTGGGGCTGAGTGACAGTCCCTGAATGAAAGAGGGGGAGAGGAAGGGATGCAAGAACAGAAAAAAAAAATGGTGTGTTGCACATCTTACTAAATTTTTACTGCTTTCTCAATAGCKTTTAATTTCTAAATGGTCCTGTTTTTTTTTACTTACCCCTCTTTGTAGGGGTGTCCCCTGTCCCAACCCAGGCCCTGCTGAATTTCAGCTTTCCCTGCAGCACAGCAGTATTTGGGCTTTTTTCGTTGAGGTTTTTTTTGGGGTTTTTTTTTTTTCCCTTTTTTTTGAGACTGTTTTGCCAGCAAAGGCTGATGTCAGATCTCTGGGTAGTTAAAAAGCAAATTGAAGCAGCCCACGGTGGAGAACCTGTGGAAGTGCTGCTGCCAGCCAGGTTCTCAGGGAATGCTGGCCCTTGCCCAGCGCTCAGACGGCTGATTTACCGAGTGCTTTTCCCCACTGCTGTGCAGCAGCCAGAACGGCTTTGTGGAGTTTCTAAGTGTTTATTATTTTTTTTAATACCTCCGTTGTGGGGTTTTGGAGTTTGTTTGTGGTTTGCCACGTGGCCGGTGTTGAAAATGACAGTTTTTAGCTGTAAATTTAAAAGGTTGTGGTGACGAATCGGGATTGCGGTGTGGGAAACGGGGCTTTGTGAGAGGCAGGTTCGTAAATCAAGGGGAGCTGAGGAAATGGGCACTTTTGGGGGGCTCTGCCATGGGGCTGAAGGGGTTCCTGATGGATCAGCTGGGAAGGAGGGAAGCATGTCTGAAGTGCTAAAGGGCTGTTTGAAGGACAGGGACCTGTTGGAGACAGCCCAGAGGAGGCCACAAAGATGATCAGAGGGATGAAGATGATCAGAGGGATGAAGGTGATCAGAGGGATGGAACAGATCTCCCATGAGTAAAGACTGAGAGAACTGGGGTTGTTCAGCCTGGAGAAGAGAAGGCTGAACTGAAGAAGGGATAAATTCACTGTGGCCTTMCAGTGCCTGAAGAAAGATGGACAGGGATAGGACAAGAGGGAATGACTTTATACTGACAGAGGACAGGTTTAGGGGGTGGATGGAAGTAATTTTTGGCTGTGAGGGTGGGCAGGCCCTGGCACAGGGTGCCCAGAGAAGCTGTGGCTGCCCCTGGATCCCTGGCAGTGCCCAAGGCCAGGTTGGATGGGTCTTGGAGCACCCTGGGGTGGTGGAAGGTGTTCCTGCCATGCAGAGATGAGCTTTAGGGGCCTTTCCCATCTGAACCATTTTAGGATTGTGTTGTTGTCAGTTATGGGATAACAAAGCCCATGGGCAGTCAGGAGGGATGGCTGTGGGGTCTCTGCTGACCCTCCTGGCTGGATGGGCACTCACTGCTGGCTGGGATCACACCCAGCAAGGCTCAGATCAGAGGTCCTGGTCCTYGTGGTGGCTTCTTGAGCTGTTTCACAGCTTTTCTGCAGCTGCCAGGCTGGGCTGTGGGTGCCACAGCCATGTCTCAGGGTGGGACAGGAGGTGATGTGCAGCCTGTGGGTTGGGTGGGGTGTGTCTGTGGTGGGAAGGAGCCTGGAGGACCAGTCTCATCTTCTGGAGTGACCTGGTGTGGCTGTGTCCCGCTGTCTGAGGTGACATTGCTCYTCTTCAGTCCAGCTGTGTTTCTGCCTCATCCTTACGGGCTCTGCCTTCAAGGTTTCCTTCTGCCCCCTTCCTGCAGCAGACACTCTACTTCAGCTGGGCTAAACACAAAATTTACCTGTATTTTCAAGCCAAAATGCCTGTCAGTTGCTCTTTTTGTGTCTGTTCCCTCATTTCTTTTACCATCCCCACTTTGGGCCCTGGAAGCTGCGTGTTCTCCACTCCAAACCACTTTTCCCAGCTGGACATTGAGAACCAAACCAGTCACAGCTTCCCCTGGGGGCTGAGAGATCTCTGTAAGGGACACAGCAGGGTTGTGCCAAGGAAAACGGGGTAGGAGCAGTGTGTTTACAGGAGTTTGCATTGATTGTTGTCCTGAACATTCCTGAAAGCTGCACTGGGGGCAGATCTCCCTGTCCAGAGCTGTGTGTGATGGTTCAGCACCCCACAGCTGTTCAGAGCTGTCAGACCCCTTCTGCCCAAGCCTTAACCCAATATTGTGTTCTCACCTACCTGCCCCTTAATCAGTGCTTTARTCAGTGTCCCCTGTGCCACACAGAAATCTAGGGCAATCCCCCAGGGACAGTTTCCTTTTTGACTGCTCTGAAATCCCATTCATCCAACAWCTGCCTGCTTTTCCTTCCTACCAGCACTGATTCTGAGCTGAACTTTCAGGGCTCACCTTTCCCTGGATCCTCAGTGATACACAGGGAGCACAGGAGCGTGCTCAGATGGTTTTAATGCACTCCAGGGATGGCAGGGTGCAGCTGCCACCTGCAGACCGGCGTTTGCAGCGTGACCCTGACATTGGGGCCGTGCCTAAAAGGTTCTCCGTGAACCCTAAAAAATGGGTTCACTGAGTTTTTATTATTGTGATTATTGTAATATTTTCTTGTCCTTTTYATCCTTCATGTGCAGCAGATTGATTTTGGGGTGGGTGGCACTGGAAGGAGGGACATTGGTGGGAAGGGACGGTGGGCATGGCTGGCATGGGAGCTCTGGGAGACTGCGCTGGAGCTGGCAATGGGGGCAGTGCTTGGTGCTGGCATCACTCAGGAGCATTTTCTTGAGGTTCAGCCCAGCAGCCTGGAGAGGAAAGCACGATCGTGCTCATCATTAACTCATCTTTCTGCCCCTTCACTCCTTTGGGTGGGTTTGCAGAATTCCGTTGCTTCATTAACCTTATCCCTGTTTGCCAGGCTTAGTCCCTGCAATCCAGTGCTTGGTTCTGGTGCTGCTCTGCWGCCCYTTTTCACGACATCAGTCCCAGCARAGAAATGCTCTGYTTGTCWGAGAGGCCTTTCCATCCTGCTCTGCTCCCCTGAAGGTTGATTTGTGGCTTTTCGTGTCCGTCCCAACACAGCCCTTCCCCAGGATTTGGACGGGCAGGTTGTTGTTGGCAGAAATTTGTCAAGTTTGGGTGTGGAGAACCAGGAGATGGAGCAGGGGAGGAAGGGAACACCTGGGCTGTTATTTTAGGTGGCCCATTGTTTCCAGCCAGTGTGGCTTTGCTGCTCCCAGCCCCAATGTCCAGCCTGGCCTTGGGCACTGCCAGGGATCCAGGGGCAGCCACAGCTTCTCTGGGCACCCTGTGCCAGGGCCTGCCCACCCTCCCAGGGAACAATTCCTTCCCAATATCYCATCCATCCCTGCCCTCTGGCACTGGGAAGCCATTCCCTGTGTCCTGTCCCTCCATCCCTTGTCCCCAGTCCCTCTCCAGCTCTCCTGGAGCCCCTTTAGGCCCTGGCAGGGGCTCTGAGGTCTCTCTGGATCCTTCCTTTAGGGAGGGTGTGATCTGCCCTGTGTTTCAGTAGTAGTTAACATAAAAATTAATTTTTACTGAGTGTCCTTTGTTCTTTGGTCACCACGATGTGATTTTTTTTTCCTGATGCAAATTAAACAGGAGACGTTTTGGTGGGTTGCAGACTCGAGGGATTAATTCCGCAATTTCCAGCCCGATGTTCTTTTGTCCTGGAATGAAAATGGTCGTCTTAGGTAATGGCTATTTTTACACAGCCATTTGTTCCCTGAGAACTGGGTTGAGACCTCCAGTAGTGTGTCATTGACTGCTGAACAGATCACTTCTGAGCTCGCCTACACCCTCCCCCAAGAGGGAAAGCCGCTTCAAAAAACCACCTCAGATGCTCTTATCCCACCCCTTTCAATCCTGGCCGATTTTTTTTGGTGGGACTCAGGAAATCTTCATTGTAGGTGACAGGTAGGAGTACTGACGTGCACGTTTGTGCCGTTTTGTTGTGGGGAAAAACAGAAAAATGAGAAATATTGCTGCAGTGTCTTGGTATTCACTGGAAGGACCACGGTGCTCGGGATGTGTGAGTTGTTGGAGTGATGAGAGAAGTTGGTTTCTCTCCTCCAGCAGCATCTTTAGCCTGGGCAGGCACAGCTTYAGGAGTTCTGCAGCTCTGGGAGAGGATCTGTGGGTTGCTTTTGTGTTTGGTCCTTGTGCCAGCAGCCAAGGTGGTGTGTCCCTGCCCTGCTCCTGGCTGTGCGACGCTCCAGAGTCTCCCAAAGTCATCACTGCGCCCTAAAAAAAAACCCTTGAAGAGCTTGAAGATGCTTCTGCACCTTATTTCCTTTGAACCCCATCTCCAGGTCGTCCTGGGGAGGAAGGTGCTGGGCTGGAGAKAGCTTGGTGGCWTCTRCTGGTGGCATCTGCTGGTGGCATCTGCTGGTGGYRTGTGGGCTCTGGGTCCTCCAGATGAGGAGGGGATGCTCCTGTGTCTCCTAACAGAGCACCTTCTTCAGTGTTGAAGAGGCTCCATGAACATTTTTTTAGTTGATCCCCAACCCAGGGGTGCTGCCCTTGCCTGGAAGAAGAGAAAAGGAAACTGAGGCAGAGACTCCCTGAGTACCAGTTTAGAGCCCTGATGGTTTCACTGTGGGATCAGCTCAGCTGGGCCAAACTCCTAAATGAAACTGTTAAAAAGCTGATAGTGAGAACACTGGAGCAAGCCAAGCTCAAAAGGCAGGTTGGAAAGGAGAATCCTGTAAGATAGGGGATTTTAGTCCCCATGCAGTGAAGATGCAGGCAGTTATTTCTTAGGAAATATTTTGTTTAGTTAACAGCAAATAAATGCTATTGTTGCTTTTTCAAGGCTTTTTTTTTCTTTTTTT
>NW_026623352.1:1506587-1511684 GCF_030028575.1 Malurus melanocephalus
CCCTTGTCCCCAGTCCCTCTCCAGCTCTCCTGGAGCCCCTTTAGCCCTGGCAGGGGCTCTGAGCTCTCCTCAGAGCTGCCTTTTCTCGAGGCTGTCCCATCCCAGCTCCTCACAGCAGAGCTTCTCCCTCTCCTCTGGTGATCTCTGAGCAGCCTTTGGACCATCAGAGGGACAGGACAGGGGGTCTGAGTGGTGCCCCTTGCCCAGCCCCTGTTGCAYCCCCAGATTTGGAGTTCAGAGCCARCARSTCAGGAGCCRCTTCTGCTTTTCAGTTATCTCTGGRAATTGGCACGTCAGGATGTAGCAGGAGGAGATGTTTTCAGGGATGTTTTCAGTGTCTCTCCGGTATTCTGTCGGTGTCTGTGCTGTTGTTGTCAGTGCCAGGGCTGTTGAGATCTCTGTTGTTTAACTCGGAGTCAGGGCAGCCGAGCCCCGGCCGTGACTCACGTTGGTAATTTGGAATTGCAGGCACTGAATGTGCAGCTTGCTTTGCTTCCCTTCGCCACGAGGCCCATTATGCAACAGGAACTGACAAGAACATTTCTGAACGTTTGCACTTACTCCACATAAGCATCGGTTCTGAAATCTGGAGAGCTTTCTAATTGAGTGATGTTCTCTAGGAGAATCAAATACATAYTAACCAAATTTTAAAAACCTAACAAAGAATAATTGAACTTCAATAGTATCTGATTACTATTTGGTGGATTTCAAAAATCCGTTTTTTTTTCCTCATTGATTTCAATTGCAGTTGCATTTCTATATTTGTATTTTCCTGCCTCGTGGAAAGCACCACATGCAGCATTGGCACTGCAGTGCCTGACTTCTGAATGAAGGACTTCATCAAAGTAAATCTGGATGGTWTCTGTGAGGTGCCAGCCAAGGATAATCATCATTTTTGTTGCTGTTTACCAGCCAGGCCTACCTGTTGCAAAATGGAACATAATCTGTAAACACGCACTCAKGGTTTTAAAGTCCTCTTCCCCAAATTCCTGAAGCGTGTAAAGCTTCCTCTGGATTAGTATTTAGACCAAATTTATTAACTGAGCGTGATTTTTCTTTGAAATTAATTCACCACTCTCTTTCCTCGTGCCGCTAAAAGAGACAAAAGCGAATATGTCGCTCTTATTTAGATTTATTTCACAGACATGTTTTTCCATTTGCCTGGATAAATGCTGGCCTGACTTCATCACCCATTTTTAGATGTTCTGCAGCACTGAACACAAAATCCTGTTTTTAGAAAGAGCCCTCCAATGGCTCCATACCCGTCCCTGTCTGTACAGCTGGGTGAGCGGATGCGCCCAGAGCCTGCGGCGTGGTCTCGTTGGGCAGAAGCTGCAGAGCCCTGGCAGTGCCAGCARCTTTCATGGACTCAGGGAGAGGCACAAATTCTGGATGAGCTTCCAGGAGATGGGCCTGCCTCCCTGGATTGGGCTTTTTCTAAGCCCAGCTGTTTATTTCTAAGTAGGGGCACCAAAAGGCAGCGTGTGCATTGTTGTATCTATTTAGATTTACTGTGTCAACCACAAATTTCATGAATCAATCACCCCAAAACTGTTCTGGATCTCAGCAATGCTTGGTTTGACCCAGGGCATGTGGAAAATGGGGCCACTGAGCCAGGACAGACTCCAGTACTGGGGTCATTCAGCCCTTCGCGAAAAGCACAGATGGAAACCAAGCCTGGCATTGCTCCTCAGCAGTTTTCTCAAGGAAAATCCTGCCAGGGTTACCTGGGGGAGACCAGKGTTATGTGGGACTCAAGGAAACCCAGCCCAGCCTCATGTCCTCCTCTGCTCAGAGCTCATCCTCACCCTGTTTTCACAGATTTTTAGCTCCTCAGGTGAGATCTCATCCCTCCTGAGGGACCCTTGTGCAAGGATCTTCCCTCCCCACCCGTGATCTGCAGGGAGAGGCACTTTGAAAACGTAAATTAAAGCACTTGCTGAGTTTCCAGGTGTTTGTCCAGATGAGAATGGGGGAGAGGCACTGTCTGCAGTACCTCTGASCAGCCTGGACAGAATCTGTATTGTGACACAGGTTTGCTGTGAGCTGAGAGAACTGGTGCTGTTGATTTCTGTGCATCCTTTGACTTTTCCTTGAGAAAACTGTTGAGRAGCAGTGCCAGGCTTGGTTCCCATCTGTGCTTTTTAAAGGGCAGAATGACCCCAGTGCTGGAGTCTGTTCTGGCTCAATGGCCCCATTTTCCACGTGCCCTGGGTCAGACCATGTGTTGCTGAGCCCTGGAGAAATTTTGGGGTGATTGATTCATAAAAATTGTGGGTGATACCCTGAGTCTAAATGGATATAACAATGTATGTGCTGCCTTTTGTCATCCCTTCTTAAACAAGCAACATCCCCTGCACCCCAAACCCAGTGAAATTGGGGACAAAATGCAGTTTTTGCTGGGGCTGTTTGGATTGATTTGTCTGCTGGGGATGCTGTAACTCCTGCCCAGCCCTTGTGAGGCTGAGCCCCAAAACCCTGGGATGTGCAGGGAGCTTTGAGGCATAGGACAAGGGGCAACRGRCACAARCTGAAACAGGAGAAGCTGCATCTAAAGACAAGGAAAAGCTCCTGGARCAGGCTGCCCAGAGATGTTCTGGAGTCTCCAGAGCTGCTTTTGATGGATCAGCTCTCCAAAGGCACAAGCCCTGATTTGTCAGGGAGGGCCAGTTTGGTCACACGTGTCACCGAGCTGGGTCTGAGCAAGGTAAGATGTGGAGGGGCGTGTTTTGTTCCTGCCCCACATCCAGATGGCTCCCTGCACCCCAGTGCAAACATCTCCTCGCCCCTGTTCCATCCTCAGCTCCTGGAATGTGCCAGGCTGAAGTGGAAGCAGCTGCCTCCTGCGCAGGGAAAGGGAGGCAGACCCTCCTCACAGCCCCCCCAGCCCCTGCCTTCAATTAGCTGCTGGGTTTGCCTGGAGTGCTGCAGTGTGGCCACTCCTACTGCCAGAGCCAGCAGGAAAAATGCAGCACAGTAATGAATTTGTAACTAGAGAGTGGGGCTAACGAGTGTCCTCAGCTCAGGAATGCAGCAGGGATATATTAAGCCAGGTGTATAGAAGGAGGGGGAAAAAAAAAATCCCAAGCAGCATCTCCAGGCTGGATTTTATAATTAGGGCACATGGTGTAACTCTTTTGTTTTGCAGAAGCCAGCTTTATTAATTGATGTAGAAGGTTGCTGCGTGCTATTCATTGTTTGATTAAAATGCCTGTATAAATAATTAGGCCTCTTCTGTTTGTTTTATTTTTGCACCCAATTTACATTTTCCTGCGGAACCAAAATGAATTAGCCAACGTGTTCGCTCCCCAAATATTTTAACCCGTGGCTGCTCTGCCCCTGCTGCAGCAGTGACGTGACCTTTGTGCCACGCTGGCCCAGGGCTCAGGACCTCGGTTCCTTTTGGAAAGCTGTGCTGATTGTSCCTCCTTTGTGTTTGTGCCGTGGGGGCTGTGGGCTCAGAATCCCTCTGGAAAACACAAATCACCACAGATACTCAGGCACAGCGGGTCAGAGCTGTGGCTGGTGATATTTTGCCGAAGGAAGGAGCTTTTAGGCAGGCTGGATTTGGTCTGTCTCCTTCCAGAGCTGTGGAAAYGGGTGGAAATGCTGCAGTTTGTGCAGCAGCTGGAGAAGCTGCCGTACATCTGGAGCTGGGGTGGTGAAAGGCCTTTTGAAACTGTGTTATTGTTATCAGGGACTGCCTTTCTGTGGTAATAAAGGAAAAATCTGCCTGTCTGCAGTACCTCTGAGCAGCCGGGACAGGATCTGTATCCTGGGATGGGTTTGCTGCGAGCTGAGAGCTGGTGCTGTTGATTTCTGTGCATGGTTTGAGTTTTCCTTGTGAAAATTGCTGAGGAGCAATGCCAGCCTTGGTCATCGTGGTTCCCTCATGGTTCCCTGGACTGGGGTGGTCTCCCCTTGCCCCTCTGGAGCCCAGCAGAGCCAAGGGCTGTATGGAGATGGCTCAGCCGAGCCACTTGCAYAGATGGGAGGGTGTTCTCCACATGGCAGCATTTGCAGAGTGGGCTGAGGGGGTCAGTGGTGATGCCTCAAAATGGCCTTTGCAGCCTGAGGTCTGGAGATCAGTGCCCTAACCCATGTCTTCTRGATTTGCCTGTTTGTAAAGGCAAAGTTCAGAAAATACTGGTTCATGTACAGTGCCTTTGTGGTTGTGCACGGCCAGGGCATCACACCTAAAATATCCCTGCACAAGCAGCAGTTCTGGTAGAAAATGAGGAGAACTGGGTTTTTTCACCTGTTTTCCCAGCCTGTGGATCTCTCTCTGGCCTGCAGGTTGTGTGGGCTGTCCCAGGGGKTTGGGAGAGGCTGTCCCAGGAGTTYCCTCCAGCAGGATGTGGATGGTCCTTCCCCCTGGCCGGGCTCAGCCAGGAGCACGCATTTGCTGAAGTTTTTCAAGCATGGATCGATCAGTGAGCACAGTTTAACAGCAAAAACCAGAGAGAGAGAACCAGGGAGAGGGAGAAAGAGAGAGCTGCATGCAGCTGATCCCCGGGGAGAGCTGGAGAATTGTCACTGTGATAAGAGAGAGGAGCCAGGAGTGAGTCTGTGCCTGGGAAAGGAGGAGGTTGTGTGGCTGAGGCAGGGGGACAGTGCTGCTCTCCACCCCACAGCTCTGCAGCCAGGCCCTGCTGCATCCCCCGGTGCCTTCCCACTCTGCTGGGAACTGTGGGGGCATTGCTGGCATTGCCCCTGAGGAGGGGGCACAATGGGGCTGGAGGCTCCTGCCTGGGGGCTGTGATATGGGTGACCCTAATGGGACAGTGAGTGACCCTAATGGGACAGTGAGTGACCCTAATGTAACAGTGACCCTAATGGGACAGCGAGCGACCCTAATGTGACAGTGACCCTAATGTGACAGTGAGTGACCCTAATGTGACAGTGAATGACCTTAATGTGACAGTGAGTCACTTGAGTCACACACTGGGGTTTCCCCCACCATTCCATTCTGGGATTTCCCCCACCACTCCATTTTGGGATTTCCTCCATAATTCCATTGTGGGATTTCCCCCACCATTCCGTGCCCCACTCTGAGGCAGGAGTGGGTTGATTTGGGGCTGGCTCCTGGAATGGATT
>NW_026623352.1:1512745-1532122 GCF_030028575.1 Malurus melanocephalus
GGTTTGGTGTCTGAGCTGTGCCTGGTGATGCTCTGGGATCACTGCAGCTCCATCCTGCTGGGTGCCAGGGTCAGGAGCTGGCTGCAGGTGCTGGGAAAGGCTGGCAAAGTTCAGACACACAGAACTGCCATTTAATTTGGGATGTTTTTAATTTGCAGTATTTTTCTAGTAAAGTTATGCTTTGGAACAAAGATAGTATTTTTTTCCCTTAACCTAAATGCTGCATCCTCTATTTATTCCTTTTCCCTTCCCTGCCAAGCACTGAGCAGTCAATGGGTGGAATTTTTTGCAAGAAATTCAGACTTTTCGATTTTAAAAAAAAGTTGAGAACACGCCATAATGCCATGAATGTGCCAGTGAGCAAGTTGTAATGCACCACAGCCAAATCAAAACGATCCCACCCTCACTCTTCCCATCATTTACAAAAACCGGCTGGGAGGACTCAGCCCAGCAGACTGACTGTAGCGAAGGGGAGCGAGAGTGTTTGGGTGGTGTGTGTGATATCAGGTCCAGTGTCACTGTTTCAGGGCACGTGTGCTGGTTGGAAGGACGGAAACTCGTGTTTAAATGGGGATGGTGCTGTTCTGCTCTGTTTGGTGCGTTTGACTGAACGCTCAGCCACGAAATGAAGCGAACTGTGCTCATCTGAGCTGGGGAGGGAAGGTTTAAAGTCGTGGTCAATGTGCTTTAGCACAGAATTGTGGGGTCATTTAGATGGGATAAGATCTTTGGGATCAAGTCCAGCTGTTCCCCCAGYACTGCCCAGKCATCCACTGACCCATGTCCCCAGGTGCCACATCCACAGGGCTCTTCAAATCCTTCCAGGGATAGGGACTGCTCCACTGCCCTGGGCACCTGTGCCAGGGCTGGACAAACCTTTCAGTGAAAAATTTGCCCTAATATTGAACCTAAAACTCTTCATGCCGCTTCCAATTTTCCTATTTCTTGTTTACTTAGGAGCAGAGCCTGACCACACTGGCTGTCCCCTCCTGTCAGGGAGTTGTGCAGAGCCACAAGGTCCCCCMTGATCCCCYTYTKCTCCAGGCTGARYCCCTTTCCMRSYYCCYYMRSCSSYYCYKGKRSYYCMRRMCCYTYCCCAGCTCCATTCCCTTCCCTCCAGCCCCTCCATGTCCTTCTTGTAGAGCGGGTCCTAGAGCTGCCCCCAGGACTGGAGGTTCCTCMGCAGTGCCCAGTGCAGGACACAGATTCCTGCTCTAAAGTTTCCATAAATACTGTCTGTGGTATGTACCAGCTCTGTGTTCATTTTCCTAAATATGCATATTTTGCATTAAATTGCATATGAGCAGTTTTGCTGTTTTCAAAAAGTCCCCAAATATGTAACTTAGAAGGCAAAAACCTTCTGGCTGAGAGGGAGAGGAAACCACCTGGGAAGTCTGAGTCAAATGCTGCTGTTGCAGGTTGAATAACACTGAAATGTATCTGAAAGAAAAATAATGTTATTTTAATGGGGTTTTTAAGACGTCCAAAGCATAAAWCTTGAAACTGTTTAGACCATTATTTTCACTTAATGCCTTCTAGTTTGCTTTGGGCTGTAAGCAGTGATGTGGCTCTAGGTTTTCTGGCCACTGGAATACGTGGGGTATTCCCCYTTTTTTAGACCAAATTACACTTTTCTTGCCCTTATCTATGAAAATATCATGATTGCTGTTGCAGAAAAATAAGGTGTTGTATTGGAGAGAGAGGGCAGGGTAAGATACTGCACAAGGGGCTGTGTGCAGTTTGGCTTTTCTTTTTAACAAATAAACAACATCCTTACTTTTTAAAGGGAATTTGGAATGACAGGGTGTGTCTGTCCCTGTCCTGGTGATGGTCACTGGCCTGTGTTGTCCGTGTCAGTGACCAGGGAGGGTTTAATGGGTGCTGGATGCTTCCCTGTCTTCGTGGTGTGTGTGGGGTGGGTGCCCACAGATATTCCCTGGGGAGTGCCAGGATGGTGCAGCTGAGGAATAAATCCAGGGAATTGAATGTTTCACTCCTGCTCCGTGTGGCTTTTAGGCCCCTCTGAGGCTGCCACCAAAAAGGGCTTTTCCCCCTTTATTCCCTAATCCAGTCTGCTCACACCAGAGAGGGCAAATCCCAAAAGTTCCCCCCAGAGCATCCTGGAGCCGTCCCTGGAGCGCAGGGAACGTGGCTAATGGATGCAGAGCTCCGCGCTGGGCGGCTCAGCGGGAATCTGGAGGGGGAAGGCGCCGGAGTTGGTTGGAAAGCTGCTTGTTAATTTTATCCCTCGTCATTTCAGACACGGCTCCGTGCGGGTCCTTATGATCTTTAGCCATGCATTAATCTCGGTGCTGCTGAGCTTCACACCGCTGCTCTTCCACCATTACRGTGCAAGGGTTCCGTGCATTCCAATTGGAAATAAATTCCTTTATTACACATTCTTTGACCTTGGCATGTTTGTAACCCTGGCGATTGTTAGAGGGGAAAAAGGAGGACTTCTGGGAATAATTGCCTTGTTTGTTCTTTATCTCTGAAGCATTGATACCTGCAGTTCTGGGCTGAGATAATTAAATCTTAGAATCTCAACCGCACCGAGAGGATCTTTCCGTTTCTGCAGGCAACGTTTTATTTTTTCTGTAGGTATGAAAGTGCAGCTTCCATCTGCAAACCCTCCACGGTGACTTTTGGAAAGGGGTCACGCTCAATGTCCGGCTGGAACTGCTTTGCTTTGAGGTTGGAGTGGTGTGAAATAGATGTCACCTTAAAAATAATCCCAGGAAAACGTGTGCGGGAAGGGGAATYGGGAATCAGGTGGTGCTTCTTGGTATCCATAGCGAAAACAATTTTAGAAACCACTCCTCTCATAAATACTGCATTTTTGGGGTAGCTCTTCTTGTATTCTCCATTGCCAAGTGCATTGGCATGAAAGCAGCTTTCCTCAAAAATTAATCCGTGCCTGCTGTCTTTTCCCGATGGGGTGACAAGCACTGTTGTACGCGGAGCTGGTGAAGCTCCACAAAAAATTTAGGGCAAAAAATTTATTAAGGACTTGAAAAACACAATGTTCAGATATTTGGGAAAAGAAAGAACTGAATCAAACGAAGCGACCTCTCCCCGTGGCAGCTTGAGTTGTGCTGGGTGTGAGTGGCTGCGCAGCCGCAGCCTGGAGCTTCCCATTGCTCCTGCTGCATGCCGGTGCTGGAACAGGCTCCCTGGACAAGCTGTGCTGCCCCTGGATCCCTGCAAGTGTCCAAAACCAGGCTGGGCAGGGCTTGGAGCAGCCTGGGATGGTGGGAGGTGTCCCTGGCCTGGCTGGGGGTGGAATGGGATGAGCTTTAAGGTCCCTTCCATCCCAGTCCATTCTGGGGTTCTCCTCTGTGGCTTTGCTGAGCAGGAGAGTGGAGCTGCTCACTGGACTCACCTTCCTCCTCTGTGAACTTGCACAAAGGTCTTTTGTTTCTCCTTTTTAAACATTTCCCTGGTGCAAGAGCAGGTTTATACGGGAGCCAGTAAAATATTTTTTTTTTTAAATTGTATTTTCTCTTCTCTCTCTTTCCCCTAAGGACACAGGAGGATATTCTTTCCATGTAAGCAAAGCCATTTCAACACCTTGTTTTCTAGCACCTACAGTTTATACAGAGAAATTCGGTTGTTCTGCACAGAGTATCTAGAAAAAAATACAAAATAAAAGCAGGGAGAGCCTTGTTGGGCTGTGTTCACACAGAGGCACGAGCCTGCCTGGGGTGGGAAGCAGCCTCAGGAGACAAGGGCTGGCTGGTGTCACCCACGCTCRGGGTGTGACAGCAGGTACCTCACACAAAGGCTCAGGGAGAGGAACATTCTGGGCTGTATTCCCCCTCTGTGGGTCCCCAGAACCCCCCTGAAAACCCCTCCTCACACAGGTTCTGTAGGACCCTAAAATAACGCTGGAAAGGAGCACTGATATCCCGTGTAAGGGAGGCTCTTCCAGCTCAGCCATGCTCAGTGGGAGCTCTATCCCAGAATATCCTCCTTGGAGGGGAGGTTTGAGGCAGGGCAGGTCCRGGGAGGCTGTGGGACCTCCAGGAACACAGCTGGACATGGCTGTGGGAATCTTGTAGGGAAAAGAGATGGCACCTGTGGGACTGTGCTGAGGGGTGGATGAAGGAATAGCCCCAGAGTGKGAGCAAACAGGAATAACTCGGGGTTCCCATCACCCCTGAGCTTTGTTCTGGGGGCACCATGGCAGGAGATGAGAGCCTTTGTAGGGAGACTGGTTATTAGACACTCAGGTGATGACAAAAATTGTGATGGCGCAGGATCCCTGCAGAAGGAGGGAGCAGGATGGGTGTGTTCACCTTCCTGCTGCAATCCTGCYGGGTGCAGACCCCTCTGGAAGGTGTTGGCTGAAGTTTCTTCCAAAGGAACCCTCCTGGACATTTGGGCTGGGGGRGAGTCAGGGAGCTGTGCAGATGGCATCACAGAGCAGTGCTGTGTGAGGGGGATGCAGCCAAACCAGGCTCATTCAGCCCACAAAGGATCAGCACAGCCCCTCTCAGGTGGGGTATCTCAGCAGCTCTTACCTGCCCAGAAAAGGCATTCACATCCAGTCTCACCCCAGCACCAGATTCACCTTGGCTAAGAATGAAGGATTCAGGAATCTGCCCTCCAAGGCTCCCTGGCTTTTCCTGACAAACCACAGCACCTGGCTTGTGTTGGCCCTGTCTTCAGGCTGGCTGATGCTTTATTAGAATATCCATGKTTTTATTTGCATGTTAACCCACAGGATCATCATGCAGCTGCCAAATTCCTCTTTTTCTCCAGCCCTCCCTTCCCTGTTGTGCTGTTCCCTCTCCCGTGCACCCCGAGTTCCCGGTGACAGTCTGGGCTGTGGGGCAGGGACAGTGCAGGGTGCAGGGGTGCTCAGTTGCCCGTTCTGTGCCGGGATCCCAATGTTTCCCTCTGGGAAGCTCTCCCGGCGCTGTGTCCCCGCTGATTGACGGATCTGCAGCGTCTGGGATGCGCCTTGCAGCGGAGAACGCCGTTCCCCTGCCATGGCAAGGTGTGAAACAAGCTGCCTGGCTCTAAACCCTGCCTCAGCAAGCAGCAAACACTGACATTTTCACACCCTAAAAGCCTGCCAGCCCTTCTTGTAGTGTTTTGGGGAGGGAAGAATTGATGAAGAAGTTCATTACTTTATTGGGAGCTACCAGGACTGTGGCAGTGCTGTGAGACTGGGAGGAATCCTACAGACACAGACATTTCCATTAAAAACCGCAAAAGGCCCTAAAACGTGTTTGCTGCTGTTCTTCTGCCTGAGTAAATAGGATATCAGGAGCTGGGGATGCTCCTCGCCAGCTTGTCAGCGGGAAGGCAGAAGGGAACCATCGCTGAGGGATGTTCAAACCTCCCTTTGTCATGGTAATGAGGCACTGCCTGGGCAGCTCGGGCTGCCAACCTCTGCAGAGGTGGCTCTTGTTCTCCTCCAGAAGGTTTGGAGGAAAAGAGAGAGACCCTGGGCACGGGGTAATCTGTAAACACAGCCCCCTGTRGGAACCAGGAGAGAGCCTCTGCATGACTTGCCTCACAGATTGTTCCTCTTTTACAGTTTAACCTTTTGTTAAAGTTCCTAGGAATACAAAAAGAAAAAGGGAGACAGGAATCGAGGTGTTTTATGGCTCTGTGGCTCTGCTCAGCCCAGGACTCTGCTTTGTGCCATCCCTCAGGAAAGGGATGCACATCCCATGTGCTCCGTGCTCTTGGTTGCAGAAACACGTGCCAAGGACAACCTGGCAGCTCCACGTGCCACTGGAAAGGTATTGATTGCCTGCATGRGACTTGGAGCAGAGAGGGGAGGATGACACCAGGCATTCTTGGTGTGAGSCTTCCTATCAAACTGGGTGTTTTGGTTTTGTTTTTTTCCCTGCTTGCCGCTCTGGAAGGCTTTTTTAAATCAAAATTCCATGGTTTAGCCCTTCAGATAACAACCTGCTGGATGGGCACAGCTACCATGTGTCAGGCTGACTTTGATGACAGGAGTCATTAAACGATGCTGTAGGCCTGCATCTAGCTTAATGTAGTTTTTTAATTACCTCCTTTCGATAGAGGGTTGATTTCAGTTCRTTGGAACACTGTGAGGTGAGCAGAGGAGGAAGAATGTATTGTTATTGAACGTGTCCTCATCCAAAGGCTTAATCTGACCTGGCAGGATCTCCTTGGGCAAAGTCTGATGGACTTGGGGATGGTGTCTGCTTGGGAAAGGCTTGTGGCACTGGCAGGGAGGGTGGAAGAGCAGTTCAGTTATTTAAAGCAGGTCTGACACATTTTCTCCCCCCCCCATTTTGTCCGTCTTTGCTGTTTTTCTTGTTTCTGTTCCCATTAGAGCCCTGCTGCAGTTTTGGGGGATCAAGAGATGATGGGGGTGAGTCCTTTGGTTGTGATCTGGGTTGGGGGAGCCACACGTGTAATGCTGTTACTTTGATTTATTAAATTGGTGCAGATCTTTAGCTGAGGTACTATGGGGAAGTGCCCAACTGGATTATCTCAGACACTGAGATGGGAGGGGGAGCAGATGCCAGAGAGCAGCAGTGCAAGTTCTGACCCCACTCCTGGCTGGATGGAGTTATTAAGGATTTGTCCAGCCTGGTTCTGCTGCAGACATTCACCACATCCCTCGAGACTGACTATGCCTTCTGATAGGGCAACAAGATTTTCATCTCAAATTTTCTTTTTTTTTTTTTTATTAATTTGATTCCATTTCTCCTGCTAATAGCCCCCCATGCTGGTTTTTCTGCTTGATGTTTACACCTTTCAAGCACCCATCGATACCCATCTYGTCCAGCTCAGCTGTGCTCTTGTTCAGAGCTGGRCGCATCCAAATCTTTTGATCTTCCCAGAGAAATTTTTTCCCATCAAACCCTTAAACATTTTTGTTGTTTTCTTTGTACTCCGTTCGATTCGTCAGTGTCTTTCCTGGTAATGAGGTGTCCAGAAGTGAATACATTATTCCATTTATGGATTAATTACATCTGTGGAGAGAGGAGATGGGAACATCCTGCCATGTGATGTGTGTGTGTTCTGTCCCCGAAACCAAGCTGTCCTTTTAGCTGCCATCTCCTCTTGCAGTTTATTTTTTCCAAAAGGAAAAATCTTTGTACGATTTTTGACATCTCCTTTCAGATCTGGCAGGTTTGGGAGGGCCTCCTGAAGAGGGCAGAGACATTTCTTGTTTGAGTGCTGTTCACAAGGTGATGCTGAGTGAAGTGAGGCCCCTTCCCAAATTTGTGATGTCCCAGGCAATCAAAGCAACACTTCCTCTGTTTGTRTTTATTTTTCCTGTCCATTTCTGCAATATATTTCAGATATTAGGTGAAACTTAATAAACCGTATTCTTTGCTCTCCCACATGTTTAAAAAACTGTTACAATTAAATCTAACACAGATCCATGTGATTCCTGGGCTGTTTTCTCCGACTCCTTTGTTTCCAGTTGGCCCTGCAGGTGCTAAATCCTAATCCCATCTGAATTTGAGAGAATTGAGGCTGCTCAGATTTTTGCAGGATTATTGCTTTTAATTTTAGGGTTGGCTCTGGAAAATGCTCCTATAATCCACGTGGYATTTCCTTTCCTTTTTTCCTTAAATAAATAGTTTGTGCTCACTGCCTGTGCCTGACGAGGTGCTCTCTGCAAGGCTTTACTTGCAGCTTGCTGAGCTGCTCTCTGCAACAGATACTTTTATTTTTTTTTATGTTTTTCCCATTCTTTTGCCTGGAATAGAACTTAATTGCATCCATCCATTTAAGTAATTTCCAGAATTAGGTATTAGCCTTATGTTTTGAAGGAATTTGTTAGATTTCCCTTTTAAAAAAGAATTCCTTGCAAATAACAACACTTGATTTTGTTGGCTAATTGCACAGATTGAGTGATTTGGCACATGTCTGCATTTTCCAGATACTCCCTTTTCCCCTCCTTCGGTGGAAGCTATTTTTGTAAACTCACCATCCCTCTGATAGCAGAGGCATCTTTCCTTAATTTACTTCTGAAGACAAATTTAATAAAGGAATTCCCCTTCTTAGCCATATTGGAATCATTCTTTTTATCTTTTATTAATTCCCCTACTTCTCCTTAACCAGGTTTTCGKGTGGATGTTTATAAATAAGTCCTCCCTCGTTCCTTAATCCTTTTGTCCAGCAGTTAACTCGGGCTGTGTTTTATTGTTCCCATTTAATTGGCTCTGTAGGAATTAAATGTCCATGTGCTACTTGCTTGTTCTCATCCTTGTAGAAAATAARATTTTTCTTAGTGCTCAGCTGATGCTTAAATGCTGTGGGCTTGGGGAGGGTCTCTGCTTGTAGGATTTTGGGGGTTTTTTTTTGTTTTATTTTAATAATGTTACGTTAATCATGATTTTCTTCTGAAGTTGCCAACTGTCCTTTTCAGCACAGAGGAAGTTTATGGTCTCCTTTTGATTGTCCTTGTGGATGGTGGTGCCTCATCTGGAAAAACTGGGAAAATCTCACAGAAATGGAGCTGGAATTTCCCTCATGGTTTCACAGCGCAGAGGGAGCAAACAACCTGATTTACTTGAGCTGACATCACTTGTGGCCACAGATTTTAGTGAGCCTGGGATGAAAAGTTAAGATCCAATTGAACTCCCCAACAGCTGTAATGGAGAATTATATCCTGGATAAACTCAGCCTAACTTGGAACTGCTCTCAGTCACTGCAGTGGGTTGGKCTGGGAATTTTCAGGTTTTTTTTCTTCTCATTATTTTTCAATCTGCATTTGGATTTGCAGCCAAAGGCTACAGCCTCTTGCAGTTGATTTTTCAGTGCTGATAACTCAACACAATAATTTAGTCAACCTGATCTTCCCTGTTGAATTCCAGCTTATTGGCATTATAATTAATTTTGACATGTAACGCCACCCCTCCAACTTTCACTCCCAAATCTATTAATGCGTAATGATGAAAAGGATGTGCTGTGCATAATATTGTTGGGGAGTTATGGCTCTTCCATCCTCGTTGTCGGGGAGTGAAGGAGCATTAATGCATCAGTTCCTGCTGGCTGCAGCTTCCTGCTGACTGGAGATGGGCTGAGGTTTCTTGGTTTGTGGTGACAACTTCTCTCAGTTTGAAGGTTAGAGGTGAATTTTACTAGAAATTCATAGAATYGTGRAATGGTTTGGGCTGGGAGGGACCTTAAAGCTYATTTCCTTCCAYCAGGGAATGAGGGACATCATCCACCATCCCAGGTTGCTCCAAACCCCATCCAGGGACTCTTCCAGAGATCCAGGGGCAGCCAGAGCTTCTCTGGGCAACCTCTGAGCCAACTTTTTCACTTCTAAGTCCTTCCTCTGCACTTTCCAAAAAACTCATTAATTATAAAACCCTGGGCTGTGTGACATCACRCCCAGCCTCACGGTATTTATAGGGCTGCAGCCTCTGCTGCTCAATTTTCACCAATTTACAAAGTCTGTTTGTTTTTTTTTAGTTTTGGGTTTGACTTTTTTGAGTTTTTGGGTTTCAGTTTCGTGGGTTTTTTTGCCTCTCCCTCTCCTTTATTAAAGGGAAATTTCAGATGGCCATTGGTCCCAAAAAATCCCGATCCCCCTGCAAAAACCCACCCTGCTTTGTTTGTTCCAAAGGCCAGGAGGGATTACATTACCGGTGAGTGGTTGGATTTTGTTTTCCTGCTACACTCAGGGAAACTCGGGAGGGAATGCCCAGGAGGAAAGGCTGATAAACGCCTGCCTTTATGATTTTTTCTTCCCRCTGTGTTCATGTGGAAAAGAAATGTGTTGACTTCCTCTGCTCTGGAGCCAGGCTGGGAGAGCTGGGGGTGCTCACCTGGAGAGGAGAAGGATCCAGGGAGAGCTCAGAGCCCCTGCCAGGGCCTAAAGGGGCTCCAGGAGAGCTGGAGAGGGAATGGGGACAAGGGATGGAGGGACAGGACACAGGGAATGGCTTCCCAGTGCCAGAGGGCAGGGATGGATGGGATATTGGGAAGGAATTGTTCCCTGGGAGGGTGGGCAGGCCCTGGCACAGGGTGCCCAGAGAAGCTGTGGCTGCCCCTGGATCCCTGGCAGTGTCCAAGGCCAGGCTGGACATTGGGGCTGGGAGCAGCCTGGGACAGTGGGAGGTGTCCCTGCCATGACAGGGGTGGATCAAGGTGGTTCTTAAGGTCCCTTCCAACCCAAACCATTTCATAATTTGATGAAGCCCTTCAGCCTTGGGAGACAGTGAAAATTCTTGGAAATGCACATTTTAATGGCCAAGAGTCCTTCTCTTTTTAATTTTTTTATGTTACTGTCATGCCAGCGTGGTTAATGGCGATGCCAATTCCCTCCTGTCCTTGGGTTGATTTTTGGGGTTGTTTTCCCTCTCCCCTCTCCCTTATTAAAGGGAAATCGCAGATTGTCCTGCCTGGGGAACAAAACTAAACATCTGGTGTGATTTGAGATCAGGAGGGGAGGAAACAACAGCAGAGGAGTACTCAGAGAGACAGGGAGGAAACATTTCGGGCGAACCAGCCTCACTTTATTCTGCAAACAAAATGGRAGCATTAGCAGGAGGGGACGACTGAGGGCTGGGGTGATGGGCTCAGCGCTTCTCACAACAACCATCTCGAGTGTGCCCTGTCCCTGGTGTGCCCTCAAGAGCCACTCCAGCCCCGGCGGGCTCGGGGAGATGCTGAGGTGGAGGAGATTCTCATTATTTCCTCCAACAGCAATACATTACAACCCCATTGTCAGCAGCCGCGCTGCCCTGGAACACAGCTGAAAGGAAATCAAGATTGAAAAGGACCAAGATGAGGGAAAATGCTTTGGCTGGGCTCGGTCYGGGGGCCTGTGAGGAGGGTGGGGTGCTGCAGATGGTGCTGGGCTTGCTCTGCAAGCCTGGAAAAGCCTCAGGAAGGGATGGCTGGGAAGGAAATGTTGCTCCTGAGCAGGGCCAGCTCGGGTGGGTCCTCTGCCACCCCTGCCGTGCTGGGTGGGATCCTTGGGGCTGCAGGGGACAGTGGGATTTGGGTCACTGGTGGTCATGGGWCTCAGCTGAGACAGGGGACAGATGAGTGGGGGTCTCTGCTGTTGGGGCTGTTCCTGAGGTGGGATTGTGTYCCCACTCCAGTGGGCTCAGTTAGCATTAGAATGGGTTGGGAATTTCGATCTGTGACAGTTCTGAAGGAGATGAAGACCCTTGGGTGCTTGTGGAGCTCCTGCTTTCCAGATATCGGTGGGGAGCTGGGCACCAGGCAGCCCTGAGCGTGAGTGGGGCACCGGGGACATGGAGAGAAACAGCTGGGGGAGGAGGAGGAGGAGGAGGAGGAGGAGGAGGGAGTTGTGGAGGTGAAGGGCTGTCTCTGCACAACCTTGGGGCGTGGGCAGTTGTGGTTCATGATCCTTTGCTGTGCCATGGGATGGGTTGGGATAGGATGGGATGGGATCCATGGGATGGGATGGGATGGGATGGGATCCATGGGATGGGATGGGATGGGATGGGATGGGATGGGATGGGATGGGATGGGATCCATGGGATGGGATGAGATGGGATGGGATGGGATCCATGGGATGGGATGGAATGCGATGGGTTCCATGGGATCCATGGGATCCATGGGATGGGTGCTGCTCCCTGGTGTGCTGTGCTGGGATCCCGTTCTGGCTGTGGGATCTCTGGGAGTTGACCACAGCCCCCATTCCCAGTCCCCCTGTGCTGCTGGGGGTGAGGAGGTGGAGGAATCAGGAGTGAAGTCGAGTCTGGGAAGAAGGGAGGGGGGGAAGTTGCTTTTCAGATGTAGCTCTTATTTSTGATTTGATTGGCAATAAAATAACTGCATTTCCCCAAGCTGAGGTCATGTTGGCCGTGGCAGGAATTGCTGAGCGATCTCTCCCTGTCCTTCCCTCACCCCATGAACCTTCTGGTACATTTTTTCTCCTGTGTCAAGCTGAGAAGGACAGGGATGGAGTGGCTAAGTGGCCACCTGGGGTCCAACCAAGGCCAACCCACCACAGTATGCCAGGCTTCTTCCTCTCTCTCCAAACTTTGGACAAAGAGAGAAATCAAAATTCCTTTGGGAAACGGTTTTCCAAACCCTCCAGGGTTCTCAGCCTGGCTCATAGCTGCTGCTGCTGAGCAGCCTTTCTCCAAAACCTCCCGAATTATTCGTATTGTGAGTTTAATGTAAAGGTGTCAGGTATCTCTGAAGAGAAATTAAGAGAATGTCAAAGGTAAAAACTAAACAAAAGGGCAGACACAAAAAGGCTGTAAATGAGGTGGAAATTGCAGGCAAATAGACAATAGAAGAAAGTTTAAGTAGCAATTTGTACTCTTTTGCACAAGGAAATGCACTTCATTTTTAATGAAAAAAAAAAAAAAAATCTCTGAGGAAGCAGCACTTCTAAATACAGAACTAAATATACCCTGGAAAAACCGAAACTGGGTTTTGTGCAGCCGCATGCGCAGCAAAACAAAAGTGAGGCGTGATTGACAGAGTTAATCTGTCCTTAATAAATGTTTTATTTCAATATTCATTTTCCTCATTTGCATTAATTCCCTGCTCCAGGCCGGCTCTCAGTACAGTACCTTTTCCTGTTCCTCATCCAGCTGGGTCTCTGGCTCTCCCAGGTCCATGGCAGCTCCCAGGACGGAGCCTTCCCACAGGCTTGGAAGTTGGGAAAGATCATTTTCTCCCTGAAATGAGAGCCCACCATTTTTTCCTCTCACTTCATGTGAGATAAAAGCAGCAAAAGGGATAAAAACCTCACCAGGTGAGAGCTGCTGCTGAGCGCTGAAGGTTCTTGATGGTGGTGATGATGATGATGGCAGAGCGGAAGGATGCATTTCCAAAGTATTCCTCAGTGTTTAAGGGGGGGAAAAAAAAAGACTTTTTGTTTTTTTTTTCCTTTTTCTGGTTGTGCTGATGGGATCTCTGTGAGTTAGGGAATTCTGGAGTGGGGCTGGAAGCCCTGGCTGGAGCTGAGGCAGTTCGTGTGTCCCTGGGATGTGCAGGCTSTGACTGCTGCTGGAAGCGTTGGGAGTTAACTCAGCACCCACAGAAATCCGTGGAAATCCATAATCCTCCAAGTGGGGCTGAGGTGGTTGTTTTCCATGCAAAGAGCTGCTGGATTAGATGAAATGCCCATCAAAAGTGCAGCTGCCGGGGATTTGGAGGGTGTTGCTAATTAAGGGATGTTTGTATTTGGTTCACATGTCAGTGGGAGAAGGAACAGTTTCTTCCTTCCTTTTCCCCTTCCCTAATCCCTGTCTGAGCCACACCAGGACAGGTCCCTTGGTCCTGGGGATGGCTCTGGTGGCMCATGCCAGCCCACAGCACCCCAGGAGCTGGCAGAGCTGCTGGACTTGGGATGTCTGGGGCTCCTGAACCAGCAGAGGTGCCGTGGGGCTGGGATGGGTGGGATTTTTCCAGGTGGATTGGGAGGATGCAGTCAGCAGTGCCTGGTGGGGTTTGGAGTGACACCAGGAGAAAAGGGGATGTGTGGGTGAGTGAGGAACTTCACCCCCTTTGTCTCAAACATCTGAGTCCTTGTCTGGGGTCTGGGCTTGGCCAGCRCTTTCCTGGATTTTGTACCCACAGGTCAGGATCTGATCCCTCCCTACCAACCCCATGTGGGCCATTCTTTGGATGAATTTCTTTCATCTCCCTCTTCTCAGGGGGAATTTGGTGACTGCCTCCTCCTCATTGCTCCCAGCTCTGAAACAYTCACTGGGTAATGTCTGTGACATGAGGGTTTCCTCCACACCTCCTGCCCCTGTGGCTCCAAATCCCCCAAAATGTGTCCCTAGGACAAGCCCTTATCTCTCCACGGGGATTTTGTGGAACTGATTTGGTCGAGCTGGGGAACTGAGGATAAACACAAAATGTTTCTGTGCAGTAGCACAGAGATCTTGATTTAGGTGAGAAATAAGTGGCATAAACAAGGTTAAGTGTTGAATTGAAAGGAAAGCCAGGGAAAATGTCAATATCTTCTCTCTAAAAGAAAACAAAATTAAAACTCCCCACCAAGCCCCACCTCAGCAAGCACTTGAGCTGGGATATCCACGATTGCTTCCGTGCCTGTGCAGAGCTTCAGGTGCTTTTTAAAGCTCAGATTTCTTGTTTATACGTGAATTAGTGATAGGATTTCTGTAGTGCTTGTAAGAAATGAGGCAGAATTTGTTTCAAAGATCTAATGAGCGTTGGGCTGTCTGCAGCCAGCAGAACATCTCCATCCTGCCTGGAATCAGGCTCTGTCAACTGTGCCTGTGTTTGCTTCAAGAGACGCCGTCACCATCAAAGATACTCACTCTCAATGATCCTGAACGTGTGCATTTTTTGCTTTGCAGCTATTTCTGCATATCCAGGATATTAAAGGGAATGTGTTTTCCTTGAAGGAGGTAGTTTGTACRTTGGAGTTGTTAGAATACGTGCAGAGCGTGTTTGTTTTATCTCAATTTATCTTCTTTTGCCCGTTTGTGTTTGTTTACAGGTTGTTGGTTTTTTTTTTAAATCAAGTTTAATGCTGAAAGCCATTTCTAGAACTGGAGTAATGCAAAGCTGACTCCTGAGTGATGATAAATTCTTGGAGGAGAAAGGATCTGGTGTTKGTTGTGCTGCGAGTACCCACACCGAGCAGGACAGCAGGATGGTGCTCCCTGAGGAGCTGTGGCCAACCCAGCTCTGCCTGCTCTTCTTCTCCAGATGGAAACCATGGAGAAACCATGAAAATCATCTGGAGAAGATCTGGAGAGGATGATGATGATGATGATGATGATGGTCATCATCATGATGGAACAACCTGCTCTAGTGGAAGGTGTCCCTGCCCAAGGCAGGGAGGTTGGAACTCAGTGATTTTTGTTGTCCCTTCCAACCCAAACCATTCTGGGATTCCAAAATCCCTTCGTAGTGATGTGGGGAGCAGATGCACTCYCTAAAAAGCAGCACATTAAGCTGTGGGTGTGTTTGGTTCATCACTTTTTGTGTTCACACAGGCTTAGGGCGGCGCCTGTCGTTTCCAGATTTCAGCAGGTTCCTTTCTGCTGCCGTGGAATGAGTCAGTACAGTTCCTGCTTTGATTTACAAAATTGGATTTTAATCTCTTTGAAACCATTATGCTAAATCAATTTTTAACATTGCAGAGCGAGGAGGTACAAAGCCTGCCTTGTTCTCTGGTTGTGAACTCCTCGGATGAGCGAGCGCTGTGTAAACAAGACTCGAGTGTATCGTGGGGGAAAGGCTTGGCCAGGATGGAATCATGGAAGGGTTGGGTCAGAGGGGACCTTAAAGCTCATCCTGTTCCACTATCCCAGCGTGCTCCAAGCCCCATCCTTGAAAACCTCTTGGATGCAAGGGCAGCCACAGCTTCTCTGGGCAACTGTCCTCACCCTCCCAGGGAAGTTTCTATCTGATATTTAATCGAAATTTCCCCTCTTTCAGTTTAAACACAATAAACTTTTTGTCCTGTCACTTCAGTCCCTGGTGCAGAGTCCCTTCCCTATTCCCTGCAGCCCCTTCAGGTGCTGGAAAGGTCTGTGAGGTCTCCCTGGAGCTGAGCACCCCCATCTTGCTCAGCCTGTGTCCCTGTGCAGTGATGGGAACTGAGGCTGCTCTGTTCTCTCCAGCACCATTCAAGAGGATTCCATGCTGGTATTTGGGTTTTTGGGTGTCCCCCCATTCCAGCCCAGCCCCTGAGCTGTCAAGGCATCAGATGAATCACCCTGTGATGGTTTGGATATCTGGCAGCAGTGGCACTGGGCAATCCTCCAAACCCCACTGGTGCTGGTGGTGATGAATGGGAAGCTCACGTGGTTTCCCATGGAAAGCAGGGCAGGGAAAGTTGGAAGATGACTCTGTGTGGAGACAGACAGGCCTCCATTTGCCCTTTATCYTCCTGTCCCTTCCCAAAATCTGTCCTAGCCCACCCTCTCGTCGAGAATTAGTCCTGCCCTAGGCTGGGAAGGGGACAAAAGGACAAAACCCTCACAAAATACTACACATGAATTCCTTACAGTATTTAAATTTGCTCAAAACCTCACAAAATTCGAGGTTTTTCAGTCCCATCCTTCCTGCCTGGAGCCGGTTTGGAGAGGCCAATTGCACGTGATGTTTGTAATCCTCACCCAGGAGCTTCTGCCCCAAACTCTCCAGGGAACAAAATCTGACAAAGAACGTTTATAAGCTTTATGACTTTAATTAAAACTTGGAGAATGAGACCTTCCAGAAAATTTCACTGGCGCTTTTAAAGAGCCCCATCACCRCTGAGCCCTGACCCCATTGTTGTTTTTCCTCTCTTCTTGAAAAAAAAACCTGGAAGATTTGGTCTGTTCTACTCCTCAAGTGAAAAAAGGGCACGGGGCATGTTACACTTGACCAAATATTAGTTTGTCAACCCAAAAATAAGCATAAAAGCTAACTGCAAAATWACTGGAGTTAGGGAGGAAGATGAAGAGCGGGGAAAATTCAGTCTTCCTCAAAATCTCCTCTAGGATAAAAAGGAATATTAAACTATGTTGTCAGGTAGAATGATGGTGGGGAATTTGTGTCATAATTGTAGTGAAGGCTCCAGGGRTGGATTTTGTGTAATTTATCCTTTTTTTCTGCGTCGTGATGATGTAATTTTTGGATTTGGTGTGGGGAACATTTTTTCTTCTGTTCAGCTGTTCAGTTTAGTTGTTTCTGTTGTTTTAAGTGGAGATTGTATCCAATATATATGGATATATTGTTGAATTTGGATTTTCATGATCCTTGGGTTGTTCCTGCCTCTGCACACCCACTCCCTTTGGAATAGCCCCATAACTGAGCTCCTGGGGGCTTTTACATTTTTGAAAAAAGCAATGTTCTGTTCTCCATTTTCAGCCAAAATGGCAACTTCCACCTCCTTCTAATCCCCTTTTACTTGAGAGGGAATACCTGAATTTGCTGATAGTCTGTGATTATTCCATGCTAATCTTGCCATTGTGGAGGATGGCTCTGTCTGACACGCAGCAGATGAGTTAATTATTTTCCTTTATATCATCTGCCCTCCAGGCCAGATTTCCCAACACCTTTTAGTCCATCTTTGTTCCCTTCACTGTTCAACGTGGATTAATTTTCTATGCTCCCCTTGCCTGTCACAGGTAAGGTTGTTCAGCATCCCCAAAACCCATAATTTTCTACTGTTTGGGTAGCAGTTTTACCAGATAAACCAYTGCTGTCTGGTTATTTTGCAGGCTGTGGGATGTGTGGTGCCCTTTGGAGGAGGCAGCCCAAGCTGAATCCCAGGRTTTGGTCCCTTGGCACCAAAGCTCAGGGTTACAGGCAAACAGGAGAAACCACTAGAACGTCACAGTATTGCCAGCTCTGGAATATAAAAAAAAAAATTCAAAATGCTGTGCTGAACTACTTAGTTCTGAGCCAGGATCCTAAAATAACCACCTTTCAGTTGGTAAAATAAATTATCAAAGTCTTTCAGATCCAAATGTAATGCTTGGGCAAATTAATCCATTGTTGTATTGTTATAGTGCTCTAATCATATTTTTATATATCCCAGGAGTTGGAACTAAGAAGCATTTTGCTGTCAGTGCAAACACAATAATAAGAATAGTCTTAACAAAGTGACGTGCACTTAGTTGACTTTCTGCAATACATTTCAGCGGAAATTACAGATGCTTTTTACTTTTCATTATCATTAAGGTCCAAATAACTTCCCTGTATTGAAACCCGGGCTTACTTTATCTGCTTTAATAATTATATTGAGGCTCATTATGGACACCTTGTTTGTAATTCTGGCTGTTCTTATTGAATTCTGAATGTGTTATTACAAAAGTATGTACTTTAACAGATGGAGGATATTATGGCAACGTTTAGTTCCAGTTGATCTTTTCTAAAGAGCAATGCTGAATGATCTCGGGCTAAATACAACCAAGACAACATCTAGCTGGATTTTTTTTTTTTTCCCTAATAGCATTTTCCAGGCTGCTTGAGGTGGGGGAAGCAGAAACCAAGAAATGCCACAGGATTGAGCAGGGCAGCTGGAAAAGGTGGGATGATGAGGATGTGGTGATGGGGAAGAGGTGTGGAARCTGCATCACAGGCAGGGGAGACTTCTCCCAGAAAATATCATAGTTGGTGTCAAGGTTGTCTCATTTGCCAGTGGGATATTGCTTTAATGGTGTTCTTTTTTCCTCTCCAGTTTACATAATGAGATCAAGCTAATTAAACCATGTCTAGCTCTGGGAAAAGATCAAAATGTGAGCTTTTTTTATTGCACTTTATTAAAACCTTCACCCTGTAATGGAARATTATAGGAAGCACTTTGCTACCAGTGCATCTTGCTCATCCCTGAAAAAATACAGTTCCTCTTTTTTACCAAGACTTCCTTGGTTTTAATTGTTTTTTCTCCTAGTTGATCATGTTTTGGGAGCCCTCAGAAGGTGCACACTTGATRTGGTTGGGTGGATTAGGTAGAGGAGTAATAAGTAGATTCAGTGAGGTGTTTTATGCAAAAGCCAGCGACAGTAAAACCTACTGAAAAGTGTCTTTTTCTGTAGAGTTGTGCAGGAGTTTCTTAGAGCCCTGTTAATTCAGCATTTTCCTCGTCYCACACAGCTGACTGACCATTGCTGGGAGGAGACACTCAGGGGTCTTCTTGGACCTTAGAATGGGTTTTTTACAGCCTCCTTAAGTGTTAATATAATTTTTTTCTATCCAATTTTGCTTTCCTCAAACACCAAAAAAAAAAAAAAAAAAAAAAAAGAAAAAAAAAAGAAAAGAAATGGAGGGGAATGAAAATACAGTGTTTTTTGTCGAGGTGAAATGCAAATAGGGACTTGCACTTGGGGATGGTGGTGAGTGGGATCCTCCCTGCTGTGCCAGCAGCTCCGGGTGTGTTGGTGGATGACCACGCTGGTGGCTGATGTCTCACAGAGGTGCCGTGACTCAGCTGCTGCATTTTCCCCTCTCCAGGGCCACAGATGAGTCCCCAGTACCTGTGAGTGTGCGTTGGTGGCACTGCTGTCACCTGGCCAGCGCCCGGATTACCGSAGGCTTTCCGGGCTGGTATTGAGGCGAGGAGCTCTTGCCAACATTAATATCTGACTGTATTAGATCATCCTCATTATATTTTGAGCTGGAATGGTTTCAGAAGCACTGAGAGGCAGCAAGGACTCTCCTGTCCTTCTCCCCTTGCAGAGCAGCCATGGGTAGCTTTTCCTTCCATAGGGGAGGCACGGTGGGGCTGGGGAGGAAGTTTCTCCTGGCTGGGTTGGATTGCAGAATCCTTTTGAGACCCCACCCAAAGCCTTTCATTCTCCCAACTTCTTCAAGGAGTTCTCCACTTTGATGGAGACTTGGAAGGAAAGGAGGGGGAAAAAGAAGGGAAGCTTCTGTTTGAGGCGTGTGATGTTGTCCGCACCTGACAGGGTCTCAGCGTGGCTGTGCTCTGCCATCTCCGTGCTCTGCCATCTC
>NW_026623352.1:1532648-1563529 GCF_030028575.1 Malurus melanocephalus
TGCTCTGCCATCTCCGTGCTCTGCCATCTCTGTGCTCTGCCATCTCCGTGCTCTGCCATCTCCGTGCTCTGCCATCTCCGTGCTCTGCCAGCTCCATGCTCTCCTCACTCTGACAGAGCCCCACGGAGCCTGGGAGGCACTGGGATGTGCAGTGGGACTGGGATGGGTGTCCTGTAGGATTTCCCTGAACTGGTAACCGCGCTGTCTCCCRATGAATAAAGCAGGAACAGAGCTGGATCCGTGGGATCAGCACCGGCCTCTCCTCTCCTCGCCAGGCTCGGGATGAGGCCCTGCAGGATAACTCACGATGGGTTGGGGTTTTTTTTTTTTAGTCTGTGCGAGATCTTAAAATATATTGGGGTTAATGAAATCAGTGCTGCCTGTGACGGACAGATGGCCAGAAGCACTTGGAAGTACGAGCGGTTTTGCAGCAGAAGGAGAGCCGGGATCTGGCTGACGGATGCCWCGTGCCGTGGGCATGGGCTGGTGATGCAGGAGGAGGGAGCGCCCTGAGCTCCCACCCTGCCCAGGTGATGCTGCTCTGCTCCACTTCGAGGTCCCAATCCTGCTCTCCTCCCGCTGGAATCAATCCCATCCCATCCATTTCAGCTCCCAAGTAAATTTTATTCTTTTAAAGCAAGCGGTCCTTGTCTTAATTAAAGATATATGTGTGCTYTCTTTTCCTGTTCAACTCCAGCAACCACTGAACACACTTAATAATGTTTTTTTTGCAGTATTTCGGTGGTATGAATGTACATGGAAATTACGGCAAAGGCATCATTTTTTAAACAGCTGTGTTTAGTTGAATAACAGATTTAGAAAGTGCAGACTTTAATTAATCTGTGTTTTCTGCTGGGATTTCAGCACCATCTGATTTACTTTTTCATGGCWGAAAAGTGTAATTGTAGTTTTTCCATTAAGCTGCGAGTTTATCCTCCCAAGAAATCAATTTGGTTCTTCTTTTTCTTAGAGCAAACTAAATATCAAGCTGATAGTACCTGGGATGCAGCACAGGTAATGTCCCAGCTCGGGCTGCTGTGGAGGGGAGAGGAAATATCTGTCAGATGGTTTGCCTGGAAATGCTGCTTTTCCTCTTCCCTGCCTTGCTGCAGGTCACAGCAAGCATCCAGATCCCATCCTGTACTCCAGGGCTGGAGGGCAGCTGGGTGACTGCAGGGTGAGGACTGGTGTYACTAGAGAAATCTGTGAACATAAAGGATTTTCATTATCTTCGATACAGTTTTTTTCTAAGTTGGGATTATGGCAGGAAGACTCTCTGTTCTGCTCCTCGCTTTAAAACACGTTTGTGTGAGACTGTTGCTGTAAATCTGCAGATSCTCCTCAAAAGATTCTCTCCTGGAGGTGCTGGTGGATGCCTGGGGATTGCAAACAGCAGTGGGAGTGGAGTCAGGGGTTGGGGATGTTAAATTGCATTTCTCATGCGCTCTTGGTCACTCACTGCTCCATCTCTGGCAGGATCAGTGTGAGATGTGAACACTCAGGGCTTCGGTGCCCCTGGTTTGGGGTTTTTCTGTAAAAACCAGCCTCTTGTGGGTATCCTTGTCCCAGCTCTACTTTTTCCCCGGGACAAAGCTGAGATGGGCACWTGTGACCATTGGGGTGACCACTGGGATGGTCAGAGCTGCTCAGGGATGTTGCTCCTCTCTGTGTCTGCTGGCTCTAGAGAATCCACAGGGGAATGAGTGTCCCTGTGATCCAAACCCTTGTGTGAACTGGCTTTTTCTTSTCTGTGAGGGTGGGSAGGCCCTGGCACAGGGTGCCCAGAGAAGCTGTGGCTGCCCCTGGATCCCTGGCAGTGCCAAGGCCAGGCTGGACATTGGGGCTGGGAGCAGCCYGGGACAGCGGAAGGTGTCCCTGCCATGGCAGGGGTGGCACTGGATGTTCTTCAAGGTCCCTTCCCACCCATCATTCCATGATTCTGTGAAGAAGGAAAGCTGCTTGGACCCTCTGTGAATAGTAGTGTGCTCCAGGAGCACTCGTTCTGAGCTGGATTGGGCAGAAGAAATATTTTGTAATTATTATTACAAAACAATAACTTGCACTCTTGCAGAAATGTCATTTCAGTTACTGTCAGGTGTACTTTTGCCTCTATTTCTGTTTTTCTTAAGTGGGGGTGGGATGTGGTGTCTTTGCACACAAAGCCCACAATGGCAGAAAGCAAGGARCACATTCAGAGTCTGAGTGGAATCTCAGGCTGCTAATCTGAATAAGATATATATATATATATATAAACCTTGATGGGCTTTAAAATTTATTTTAATTAAGGTTTTTTCCTTTCATCTTACCAAAGCCCTGAATTAGCTCCATCATTCTCCCACAAATATACACATTCCCTGCTGRTACAGCACTCAAACGTGTGGAGAGCTTCAGCTGAAGGGTCAGATCCAGAATGGGAAGCACCCTGTGCGCAGAATGAATTACAGCAGGGTCTGGGCAAAGTTGAAAAAGGCCAAACCACCCATCTGCCTGCCTGATCTGCAGGGTGCTGGGATTCTCCAGCTTTAATGAAGAGCRTGGCACTGGGAGATCTGCTCTTCCCAGTCCGTGGAGCTGTGGATTTGACAGGTTTTTTTCCTCTGTAGGTGCTTCTCCAGACACTTGTGCCTTTTTGTGGTGCTCCACACCCTTGGATGGTTTTRCTCCAGTGGTTTTGCTCCRTGGGCTTTGYCCCTGGAGGTTTGGGAGATGATGCYTGGTGGGAACTGGACATGGCAGGGGCTCGGATCCAGCCCTGGGAGATGATGCAGTGAGCTGCCCTGGATGTCTGGGGTTTCCAAGACATTCCYGGTGTGATTTCTTGGGGTGATTCCTGCTAAAACTGGCATTTTCTGACACATCCTTTTGGCCTGGACAAATTGATGGACAAATTCAATGGGAATTTTTCGGATAGCCCCACTCTGCAGCTCTCCTGGGCCAGGTTTTGGCTGGGGCATCACTTGATGAAACAGTGGCCAGGGTCCCTCTCTGGAGCGGCACTTGAACCGCGTGTGGGACGATCGGGGGTGCAGCCGTGCCCTCCTGCTCGGCGTTCCCTTCCCCCTCGAGCTTCCAGAGCTGTTTGAGGGTGACCCTGGGCTGCAGAGCTCTCCCCGGCACGGTGCCAGCCGCAGGAAGGCTGCCGAGTGCTCAGGAGCCGGAGGAGCCACCTGCACCCCGCGGGGAGCCGCTCCCGGGCGGGGCGAGTGCTGCCTTCCTCTGCAAACTACACCGCTGCCAGGGGCTGCGGCCTCCCCGGGCCCTCGGCAGGGATTTTCTGAGGGTGTGAGGTGGGATGGTGGCTGTGCGGATGTGCCAGGACGGGGTTTCATCAGGGGGGAGCGTTGAGAGCGATGGGGCCGGGCTGGAGCAGCTCTGCTGCAGCCGAGTGAGTGAGCTGGTCACTGGGTGACATTCCCATTCCTCGGTCACTGGGTGACATTCCCATTCCTCGGTGTGTGAACCCAGCAAAGAGCCAGGGAGCGGGAAAATAAGGCCTTTTAAAGAGCATTAATAAGGCCTTTTAAAGAGCGTTAATAAGGCCTTTTAAAGAGCTTTTTTCTCCCGTGCTGGTCGGTAGGAGCAGCCCTGGCAGGTGAGGAGTGTCCCAGTGTGCGGACGTCGCTGTGGCTGTGCCCACCCAGATCCTCATTCCCATTTCGGGGGGCAGATGGGATTTGTTTTGGAGAGGGAGGGTGTGAGATGGGTGTGTGGCCACAGAATTACGTGGGGTTTATGTCGGGGAAGGCATAYGAAAATCACCCCCACACTTCAGCCCTGCGCTGCCCCATACTGATCTACCCCAAAATACCCGATTTTTGGTCCCATATTAGGATAGGCCTTGGCAGGATCTCTTTAAAACAGYGAGGGAAATCCCCTTGTGCTGTTCTTCCCGGAGTGCATTGGTGGATGGGGAGCAGCCCCTGCCCTCTCCCTGCTCACTGCAAGGTGAGGGGAATTCGGTCTCCAAATTGCCGCGAGAGGAAACTCGCTCTTGCCAAGCTGGGCCAAAAACGAAGGGTTTTTATAGCATACAACGTTACCTACAGCTATTTATACACCCTCCTCAAAGGCTATTTATACCCTTCCCCTGCTTTTGTGCTGCTGGCTGGAGAATATCCTCGCATTCGATGTTTTCGGCAGCGTGGGCTGTTCTTCAGCCGTCGCCCGACTGCAGGACCGTCTGTTCCCAACACCGTTCCTGGAAGAAGAGGGCGATTCCTGGGCTGCAGCCACTGCCAGCCCCGAGAGCAGGGTTGGCACCGTGACTGCCAGGCTGATGAAGGGGAGAAGGGGCTGGAACCCCTGCCCACAGCAGTGTCAATGAAATCCATCCGTTCCTACAGCAGAAAGGGGTGCCTCGTTGCATCAGGGGTCAGGAGTGAGTTTTTCCCCCCTTCCCCACGTTGTGCAGTCGATCAGGAGTGGTGTGAGGTTATTTTCTTGTTTCCAGGAGCGCCGGACCCAGGCTCCCTGCGGGAGGTCGCATGCTTGGCTTGCTGCATCATTGATCCAGCCTGCCAGAGAAATTCTTTATTCCTCTTAAATGTGGACTTGCACTTAGAAAGCAAACAATCCTGTAACGTTTCTGAGGCTGAAAGCGGAGAAACGAGTGGCTTTTGTCATCGGGGATGCTGTCGTTTTTGATCGCTCTGGGAATCCAAGGGAATGTGCTCCCCCACAAAGAGCAATTTTGTTAAAAAAAAAAAAATGGGAAAAGGGAAGGGATTGCAGCTTCCTGTGCTCTGGATAATTGGGGCTGTCTTCTCTGCAGCTACACGGCATTTCGGTGACTGGGTTTGGGAGTTGAATGGTTTTCAGGTTTCTCTGACTCACACCATGAAATTTCCAGTTCAGTCTATACTGGCCAGCACTGGTGTGCTGAGTTTGACAGCCACCCCTTCTTTCAGTTATGGATATCTGCTTATGRCAGATAAACAAAAATACCTTCCTTATCTTCAGAAAAATGCTGTGTCCTGTTAAAATATCATCACTGTGTCCAAGACTGGGTTTGTTTTTAGAAATGCTGAAGGAATGGCTTTTGGTGGGAGGCTTTTCCCAGAGGAGTCTCTGGGAGTAGGAATTTTTTGCTTTCCTGTAGGTGAGGTTGTCCCTGTCCCTCCCCATTATTCCCAGGATCTTCTGGTGGTCCTGTGTGGATCAGCACTGCCAGAGGCTGAGATGCTCCTGGGTGGCTCCTGAGGTTTTCTGACACTGCCAGGGCCGGGACACCTCTGCTGCCACTTTTCAAATAGACTGGAATTGGGCAAGAATTCTTCCTTTGACTGGTGCTTGGCTTTTCTCATCCCAAGCCRAACTTTTCCAGAATTTTTCCACAAATTCCCCATGTCCCAGCCTCTGACTCCCAGATGCTGCCAGTGTGGGGATGCTTGTGCAGTGTTTGGAAATCCTCCTCCTCTCCATTCCTGTTGTCCCTTTCTCCACCACCACAACAAGAAGGCGACTTTSTGTCATTATTTTGTGCAACAAGAACCTTCCGGCTCCTCCTGAACCCGCAAATGGATTTCTCACCCTCCAGCCGTCCGAGGTGCAAATGAGACGGGCGCGGGGGCTTTGCACAAATCCCACCCTCTTGCCAGCAGCCTGCTCCCTGCCTGCTCCAGCTGACGTTTTCCTCCCCTAATGGGGATTGTTTTTCCATAAATCCCCCCAGATCTGTTGAGCTGAGGGTGCTGACGCTGTGCAGCACGAGGGGCAGGGACCCCCGAATTCCGAACAATCGCGATGAGCTCTGCAGCTTGGGCAAAGTGCATTTGTTGCCTTGGAAACAAATAGCGGCAGTGAACAACTCAATGAAATTTATGGAATCAACTTCAATAAATCTCAGTGATAAATGTGCAAAAACATGCCCAGTTTGATGAAGATCCCCAGTATGCAGATGTGAGGGGTGATTGTAAGTTATGTAAGCGCTTCGGCGCCGATTTTGGGCTGCCACGGTCGTGTTCCTATAATATGGGCTTTTTTTGTTGTTTCCGAGGAAGCTGTCTGCTTCTTTTCACAGATATGGCATTTAATTTTAATTTCCAGGGTATCTTTTAGTTTAATTGGCACGCTGGATGATTACAGTGGGTTGTTTTGTCTTTTGCAAAGCCTGATTCATATCGAACCCAGGATAAAAATAAAATTGAGAGCGGTGGCAATCCGAGGGAGCACGGAGTGCCACGTCGCCCGCCTCCGAGAAGGGTGCAAAATTTCACAAATTAATTAAAGCAGTAATGTAGGACATCTCCCTAATTCCTTGGATCAGCCTGTGAGTGTCACAGGCGGGGACAAATCAGGGATTTTGTAGTTACAGCCAAGCTCCGTGGCAGATTCCGCTGTCACGTGGAAAGGTCTCTCTGTTTACCTGTTCATAGGGACGGGGTGGGTTTGTTGTATCTCAGCCAGTGATATTTTCTAAAATTGATATTTTTCATTCCTGCTTTGACCCGTGGATCGATGAGGGTTCAGGAATATCTGTGGGCTTGTCTGGGGATGATGTYGTAAACCTTTAACACAGCCCTTAATGCAAGGAGATGTTTTTCCGTTCGCTCCCTCGCCTCTTCTCCTTTCAAGGCCTTATTTTCACGATTTTCTGCCAGGTCAGAAAGCACTGGGAATATTTGTTTCTTCCTCTTGTGGTGTGTTGGGCTCCAGTTTTGCCCTTCAGCAGCTGAAGGAGGGTCATGAAGCCACACTGCTCCCTCTGTGCCCTCTGTGGCTGCAGCCACCCAAACCTGAGCCTGCCCTGTGGGACAGGGGGTCAGAGAATCCCAGAATGGGTGGGTTGGAAGGGACCTTAAAAGATTGTTTTGTTCCACCCTTGCCATGGCAGGGACCCCTCCCACTGTCCCAGGGTGCTCCCAGCCCCAATGTCCAGCCYGGCCTTGGACACTGCCAGGGATCCAGGGGCAGCCACAGCTTCTCTGGGCACCCTGTGCCAGGGCCTCACAACTCACAGGGAACAATTCCTTCCCAATATCCCATCCATCCCTGCCCTCTGGCACTGGGAAGCCATTCCCTGTGTCCTGTCCCTCAATCCCTTGTCCCCAGTCCCTTTCCAGCTTTCCTTTAGCCCCTTTGGGCACTGGAAGGTGCTATTGAGACATTAAGGTGCTATGGGGACATTAAGGTGCTATGGGGACATTAAGGTGCTATAGGGACATTATCCACCTTAAGGAAGTTGCCTCCATGCATTTTAAACCAATTTCTCTGCAGAGACCCCCCTTTCCCCACTCTGCCCAGTGGGTGCTGTGGTTTGGATGTCCTGGGACTCTGGACTGGTCATCTCCTAACCTTGGCCCTCCCTTTTCTTTCTTTTACAACTTCTTCTTGTCTTCCTTCTGGCGTGAGATTGTTTCAGAGCATGAAGGTTTCATGTTGCTGCTGTCCTTGGACTCTCAGTGGGTGAAAACAATCCGGGCAGGATCCCGCAGCATCGCTGCATCGCTGCCGTGTTTTCAGACACGCCTTTTTCATTTGTTACCTGGATCTGCCCAGACCTCCAGCCAAGCCCTTGCATTGCTCAGTACCCTCCAGCCCACAGATTCAGTGCTTCGCCCCTCAGCCCTAATATGTTGTGTGGATTAGGAACATCCCTGTGGATGTTGAGGATCATGCCTGCCAATCACGCTGGGTCGGGTACGGGGGTTTGGGATGTGGCTCTGCAGAACTGGGGTTTGCCCGGAGCTCATCGTGATGGATTTTAATTTATTTAATGCTGGGTCTATCCTAACCTTGACTGGCATCAAAATCCCAGTTTCCCTTAGATTTCCCCAGGTGTGGAAGGGCTGGGAACCCGAAGGGCTTCTCCAGAAACCCCGGGCATGTGGGATGGTTCCTGACTCTGCTCTGATGTTTACAGCCCACCAGAGCTCTTCCCATTAACACACAACTGTAGAAGACAGCTTGAACTCCATTAGGAGCTAAATTTAGTGACTCACTAACTCCTTTTTGATATGTTTTTATAATTTCATTGTATTATGACACTCGGTTTTAAATTTGCATGAGTAAATGAGCCTCTTACTAAGTCAGGTAAAAAGATTTTTCACTTATCTACCATGAAATAAGACATGAAAAAAATAGCGAGAGGAGAAAGCAACGTATCCTTGACATATTTAGTTTACATTTTTTCCAACTGTGCTGACTGAACGTTTCTAACCATTAATGATCCAATAAAGCTGTTTGTACCGCTTTAACAGGCTAAATAATTTCACATTAGGAATACATTTTGTAATTAATTTAGTATTTTGTGGGGGAACCCTATTTTTGGAAAATGTAAATTTACATTTAATTGCGCTCACAATCTGACTTGGAAGATGCAGCGAGTGAAAACTGGCCTTTTATGGTTCACCTCCAGATAGAAAAGTCCACGGAGGCACTTAACAGTAGTGAACAACTTTAACTGGGATTTCYATGACTTGTTCAGTGAATTTCCTGCTGGGTTCCTTAAAAATACCCCCTGGGCAGTGAAGCTCCGGCAGCTGGTGGAAGATCAGACCACACACCTTCATCCCTGGGGTTCCACCAGTTTCTGATTCACCAGTGTGGATTTATGGGTTGTTTTTTTTTACGTGTTTCTGAACTTTTATTCAGGATAACCTCAGCAAGACCCAAACAACTTTGGGATTTGCACTTCAAATGTGTTTTCCCTCTCATTTGCTATTGGAGAAGAGGCCACCCAAGGTCCTGCTAGAGGTGGGATTTGGGGGATGTGTGTGGAGAGCATCCCTTTGTTTTGTTCAGGTGATGAGCTGCAAGGAGCTGGCACTGCTGATCCTTTGGTCCTGACCTGGGCTCTGCTGCTGAGCTCACGGGGAGGTGAAAGTTCCTCTGTTAATTATCCAGCTTTTTGACTCTCTCCATCTCTCTGGACCACCGCCAGCTTTAATTTTTTTGTGTTATTGGTATTTTTTCTTCTCTTTCCCCCCGTTTCATTAATAGTGACAGATGCTTTTAATTAAAAAGAAAAAACAAAACAAAATCCTGAGTAAAACAAAAAGAGAATATTCTAATTTGGCGTGACATTATGAGGCAGGATGGCTCCTGGCATCCAAGGTATGGAAAAGGTCATCTTCCACAGCTCCAGCCTTTTGCAACAGTGGAATTAAGTTCAAACTCAGGCTGGTTTTGAAGTCTTAAGTCTCTCCGGGGATTCCTTTCATAACATCTTCGAACTGGATAACACTACAGTAAATGAAATACACTGCACTGGATTAAAGGGTTATTTCCCCTGTGTGTGGAGCTGACACAGAATCCCAACCCTCAGGTTGCCTCCGAGTTGTCTCTATCTGCTGATCCCCTCCCTGCTTTACATAACAGCTCCCAGAGTTTGTGCAGGGAAACTTCTACCATTATTTATTGGGGTTGGGCGCTGGAGGAACGATTTGACGCGGCGAGGAGCTGAAATGAAACAGCCGAATGGAGAGGAGTTGAATGGGCTCTGAAACGGGAGTAGAGCAGGACAGGGAGAGCAGAGCTGCCTCTCTGGGTCTGTGGTGCTGCTCTGGGATTTGTGCAGCAGCACCAAGCACAGCTCTGCCCACATCGCCCCATCTGCGCGGACAGCGGGGCTGGGAGCTGCTGCTGGGCTCTGCTCTGCTCTGCCAGCAGCTCCACTCTGCGAGGGCTCCTTTGCAGTGCCTTTTCTTGTGCAGCAAATGTTCCGTTTGTGTTTAAACTCCGTGCAGCTCATGAAGGTTTTGTTGAGGGATGGACACCCAGGGGAAAAACAGTGCCCTGAAATCTCCCTCATGCTCCTCCATCCCATGGCCGGTGCCCCAGGCCAGGGTGGCCTCTTCCTCCTGGGGAAGGTGTTGTCCCCAAGCCTGGCATGGCAAATCACAGTGAGCATCTCTGGCACTGCAGAAATGGCCTTGTTCCTTTGTTTCCCCCACCAAAACAGTGATTAAAGATCCCTCTGAAATCCTGGAGAGCCTCTGAAACAGGAGCTGTGCAGTAACATTTTGACAAGGAAAAAGGAGAGAACTGATTCTTCTCCCTCCATGGCTCCTCCCATTTTATTTAAGACTGGCTGGGTCAGATGGAAAACAGGAGTTACCTTCTGAAATGTTATTTAAGATAAAATTCATCCTCCATGTGTTTGATCCATTTGGGGTGGGCAGAAACAGCGCTGTGCTCTGTGTGTGCCTCTGGAGTCTGTTCTTTGTGGGATCTCTTCTCCCACACCACGTTTTCCCCTGGGTGTGATTCTGCACACCACTGGAACAGCCACTGCTCCTCTGAGCCAACCCCAAACCCCTCCCCTGAGAGCTGGGGGGTCCATGGGGCTGTGCTCATCATAAGGATGGGGAGGTGCTCCTGCTCATTGTGATGGGGTTTGAACTCATCCCGTGAACTTTTGGGATGAGGTGTTGTGACCTGGGGCTCTGTGGAAGGTGTTCTGTAGGATTTGTGTGTGCTGAGGGGTTTCTGCTGACGAGAGGTGACCCCATAGGCATCAGGCTCCTCTGCTTCCAAGCGTTATTCACATACAAACACCCCCACACGTTAAAAACACATGGGAGAYGATACTTGGGGGATTCTGCTGTCCACCAGTAATTAAAATCCAACATTTTTAGATTTCCCTCTTCATGGAATCTGACAGCAGAAGCAAGGGCAGGGAATTGTGTGTGCTGGGCAGCTGAGGGTACCCTCACCCTCCTTCCAGGAGGGCTGAAACCTCCCTGCAAAACCTGGGGCATATCGAAAACATGCTCCAAGCTCTTAGCACTTCCTCCGGATTATTTCTTCAAGTATTTAAAAATATATTTTATAGCACTAAAATAAATGTTAATGAGTCTGCATGGCTCGGGGCTAACAATAGTATTTCTATTTCCATCCAGCAGCCTGGCAGGGCATTTGGCGATGGAAGAGCTGGATGTGGAGACCTGGCTGTTTTCTTTCTGACTCGGTCCTTGATGTCTTCAACAGTTTTATTCTCTTGTGCTTTCCTTTCCCTGTTTTGCTAAATAGCAATGAAAAAGCTTCCTCGCTTTGTTCAGACACCTGGGATTTATCAAAGGCCTCTGGGCAAAGTGTTAAATGCTGAGCTGGATATAAAAAAGTGTTATTTAGTGTTATGTTTATACCTCTCCAATGTTAGCATGTATTTTTATATACTCCTTGCGGTGACCTTTGTGTTTTTCCAACCAAGCAGACAATCTTCTTGACTCGGGGGGTTGGTTTTTTCCACTGCCTGCGCAGTATCTTTGAAGCAGTTTGGTAAATAAGCTTTTTTGGGGATGTTTTCAGCGTTTGGGCTGGAGGTCACGGTGCTGGAGTTGCCAAGTGCACACAGAGGATGGGAGAGTTGCTGTGAGGAAAATCACAGCGTGGAAATCCATTCCTGTCATTCTTCACTTTGTTTTCCTCAACTATGGTGAAATATTTTAAGGATCCCGGGCTGGATAGGATTTGGAGGGGTACCCCAAGCCTTGAGGAGCCTGCCCAGGTGCAGGGCACGGATTTGGTGTGGTGGGCAGAGGTGTGGGAGTCAGTGGGATGGCAGGAATTCAACCTTCCTCCCTGCTCAGAGCAGCTGCGTTCTCGGGACTGTGGGGGGCCCGATGGGTGGTTTGTCTGCTCACGTGGATCTGTGGGGCTGTGCAGGGGAAAACCTTCTAGCAGGAATTCTGTTTCTATGTTACTGAAGCAGATGGTGGCAGATTGGTATGGTTTTTAGGGGAATATCATGACCATGTTATCAATTCCTTCCCGTGTGAGGAGTCTTCCCATCGTCCTGTGGGACGGGGGAATTGCATTTCCTGCAGCTCTCGGCTCCTTCCTCCCTTTCTCCTGAACTGATGTGGTATTTTGGGAAGAGAGCAGCTTTTGTTGGGGTTGTCACTCTGCCCATGCTTCTTCCACGCTGTCCTCTGCTCCAGCCCTTCCCAGTGCTCCCATCCTTCCCAGTGCCCAGCCCTTCCCAGTGCCCCAGCCCTTCTCAGTGCTTCCATCATTCCCAGTGCCCCATCCTTCTCAGTGCTCCAGCCCTTTCCAGTGCTCCCATCCTTCCCAGTGCCCCATCCTTCCCAGTGCTCCAGCTCTTCCCAGTGCCCCAGCCCTTTCCAGTGCTCTCATCCTTCCCAGTGCTCCCTCCCATCATTCCCAGTGCTTCCATCCTTCCCAGTGTCGCATCCTGCCCAGTACCCCAGCCCTTCCCAGTGCCCCAGCCTTTTCCAGTGCTCCCATCCTTCCCAGTGCTCCCATCCTTCCCAGTGCCCCAGCCCTTCCCAGTGCTCCCATCCTTCCCAGTGCCCCAGCCCTTCCCAGTGCCCCAGCCTTTTCCAGTGCTCCCATCCTTCCCAGTGCCCCAGCCCTTCCCAGTGCCCCAGCCCTTTCCTGTGCTCCCATCCTTCCCAGTGCCCCAGCCCTTCCCAGTGCCCAGCCCTTTCCAGTGCCCAGCCCTTTCCAGTGCTTCCATCCTTCCCAGTGCCCAGCCCTTTCCAGTGCTCCCATCCTTCCCAGTGCCCCAGCCCTTTCCAGTGCTCTCATCCTTCCCAGTGCTCCCTCCCATCATTCCCAGTGCTTCCATCCTTCCCAGTGTCCCATCCTTCCCAGTGCTCCCATCCTTCCCAGTGCTCCAGCCCTTCCCAGTGCTCCCATCATTCCCAGTGCCCAGCCCTTCCCAGTGCTCCAGCCCTTCCCAGTGCTCCCATCCTTCCCAGTGCTCCCATCCTTCCCAGTGCTCCCACCATTCCCAGTCTTCCCATCCTTCCCACTGCTCCCATCCTTCCCAGTGCTCCAGCCCTTCCCAGTGCTCCCATCATTCCCAGTGCCCAGCCCTTCCCAGTGCTCCAGCCCTTCCCAGTGCTCCCATCCTTCCCAGTGCTCCCATCCTTCCCAGTGCTCCCATCATTCCCAGTATTTCCATCCTTCCCAATGCTCCCATCCTTCCCAGTGCCCCAGCCCTTCCCTGTGCTCCAGCCCTTCCCAGTGCATCCATCCTTCCCAGTGCTCCAGCCCTTCCCAGTGCTCCCATCCTTCCCAGTGCTCCCATCATTCCCAGTGCTCCCATCATTCCCAGTGCCCCAGCCCTTCCCAGTGCTCCAGCCCTTCCCAGCTGCCTCCTGGCCCTCCTGCACACCAGCAGCAGTCCCTCTGCTGCCGCTCAGGCTCTGGTTGTTAGCCCAGATTTCCCTTTTTTCCCTTCCATTTTAGCGACTGCTCTTTTTTCCCCCCTGCCRTATCACTGACAGCCGCGCTCTCCCTGACAGTTGTGATATTTGTATGTGTGCATAAAAACAGTAGGAAGCGTTTATGTAGGTGTCACTAATTTAATTTAATATAATCTGATCTGGATGTATAGGGGAGGGCTGTTCCACGCTGAAAATGCTTCTTTTTTCTTTTACAGTCTCCATCGTCATCAAATACAACTCCTGTCATTCTCCTCTCCCATTCACCTACCCAAAGACCAAATCTGGAAATAGTAACCAAAAGAGAAGCCCACGTCACACACAGAGCAGGGAAAGGTTGAAATAATTGAAGGGTAAGTGATCTTTTCCCCTCTTATTCTGTGTGTAAAGCTACAATGGGAAGTGCAAGGCTGTGTAAAGAAGCTGTTGAGTGCACACACAGCTGCTCTGTGTGCAAAGTGGAAAAAATGACTGAAATCCTGATTTGCTGATCRAAGAAAGGTGAGAAAGTGCCCAGGAGGGGCAGTTTGGAATGGTGGTGCTGGTTCTGCTCGCCCTGGATCATTGTCTGTTCCTGCCTGGGTGGAAGCAGAGGCTCTGCACAGCCTGGCATGGCTCGGGCTGATCTCAAGGAGCTTCCCAGCTGGGAGGGAGCCGGGATATCAGAGCCTCCTGCTGCTGAAGAGCTCTTGTGTCATTTCCTCCYTTCTTGCCCACTTCAAACCCCTCTCAGCTGGGGTGGGGAGCCGTGTGTGCGTGGGGCAGGATGTTTTGTCGTGCTCCTGCTCTCCCTGAGCCTTTCCTGGAGAGCGACCTGGGAGAGCCTGCGCCGGGATTTTCCGAAGGGAGGCGTGGATGGGGCTGGAGGARGAACAACCTGAGACCTCTCCTTGGAAATGTTTGCCTCAAGGCTTTCCTTTTGCTGCGAGGGGGGAGGATGAGATGGGAGGAGATAGAAAATCAGCTTTTGTGAAATTCAGAGCCCTGGCTGAAGCATTAGCAAGCTCCAAATGGTTGGGAATTCATTTTCCCACCCCATTCCCAGCTCTGGGCTTGCATATATTGTATTTCCACACATGTTCTCCTGTAGATGGACAGGATATGCCTCAGCTTGYATTCGAGAAGTTCTCTTTAAACATCTGGGTTTTCTGGTTTATTGCTGTTGTGGGTTTGTTGGTTTGTTTTTTTTTCTTTACGCCTGCAATGTTTGTTCATGCAAAATTCATATCTGGGAAGGGCATCTTAAATCCCTGCTACTGAGTCAAAAAGGGAAAGTATGGAAGTGAAAAGAGAGATTGTATCGTTTAAGAAATATGATTCATGAATTAATCCTCGTCTGCTCCACCATCTGTAGCATGTGTTTCAACACAGAAATCCTGGGTTATATCTCTTTAAAAAGCTTTCTCCTTGCTGACTGCCTGAGTTTGCTGCAGCTCTAATGAGGAATTTGCTGCTTTTGGTGGGTTTGATTCGCAGCCTGGGTGGGTTACCCCAACCTGTGTCCAGGCTGGAGGTCACTGGGGAGGGTGCAGAGCTCTGTGTTTTGGGGGTGCCAGCTCTCTGTGTGATGCCACGAGCCTGATGTGCAGGCAGAGCTTGTGCCCAACTGCYTTTGCTGTGGAATTGTGGCTGGATCTTCCCCTGGGATGGAGCAAGAGATGGGAAGCAGTGGCAGGAGGTGCAGGAACCCATCAAGATCCTGCTGAAATATAAGTGACTCTTTCTGAAGTGGGCTGGAGGGTGGTTTGGATTTGTGCTCCAGACAGTAAAGCACTGAGGTGGTTCCTGTTGTCTGTCTCCTGGTGATGTTTTGGTAATTTCTTTGTAGGTAAGGAGAAAGGGGAGGTGCCCCCAAAAAKAAGCTGCCACACTTTGTGCCTCCAGGAAAAACGGGGGATGAAGGGACACTGGGGCYTTTGGGGGTGCCCTTTTCCTGATTTGATTCTTTGAATTGTTTCCCAGGTTTTCACAGGAAACAACTTTCCTTTTTTACCATATTTCTCAGATTTCTGTTCCTGAAGCAGCACACCTGCTTTGCTGTTGGGCTCACACCTGAGGCATGTGAGCCCTTTTCATCGTTCCTGGACAGAGTCCTGAGCAGGACAGAGCTTCAATATTGCATTCACCACCAATCCCTTTCCTGAATCATTCCCATCCCGGCCCTGCTGCCTGGGATTTGGCCCGGAGTTCTCTCCCTTACCATCAGTGCCTCATGTGACACTGGTAAAAGCTCGGGTGTTTTTCCCGTGGTTCTGGAGGAGGATCCGAGGTGCTGGAGCTGGTGGCTGCTGGGTGGCCCCAGCCCGTGGCTCGGGGATGCTCCCACGTGTCCCCAGCCCCTCTGTGCTGCTGTGAGCCCAGCCCTGCCCAGCCCAGCTGCTGATGGATGGAGGTGCTGCAGGAGCCGAGTCTCACGGTGAAATATTGCGGCTTTATTGCCTTCCCATCCATCCTGCTTTCAYGCCTTTCTGCCTCCCTGACTCATTGCCACCCGGCCTCTGCTTGCAGCTCCTGTTTGCTCTGGGAACACCCTCTGGACGAGGCTGGAGCGTGGCAAAGCTCCGAGGCTTCCCATTGCCTTGGGAGCTGCTTTTTCAATTGAGCATCTAAAGCCGGGGTGGAAAAGAAAAATGCCTTTTGTCAGGAGCAGCAGTAAAGTGTTAAAAGGAAGAAGGATGTGGGGGATGCTCTGTCCTGTAGCAGGTGCTGAGCCCGTTGCAGTTTTTGGATGATCCCTCAGAAATGTTGTCCCATTCCCTCCATTATCACAAATTCCTTCCTGCCCCCTCACGGGGAACCCTTGGATGTGTGGTCCCTTCATGACACAAAAAGCCAACTCTGTGTTCACCTGAAATCCCAACACCACCATAAACAGCTGTGTCTGAAGGGGAAATGGTGTCAGCAGTGGTTCAGCAAATGTTCAGCCCCAACTGGGATTAGGCTGAAATATATCCCTGTGCCAGGGCAGCACTCAAAGGAGTGGCTGGAGGTTCAGATGGGATATTTGGGAAAGGTTCTTCTGTCYCCAGAGGGTGCTGGCACTGCCCAGGCTCCCCAGGGAATGGGCACAGCCCCGAGGCTGCACTGGGTCGGGGTGGGATTGTTGGGGGGTCTGTGYAGGGCCAGGAGGTGGATCAGTGAYCCTGTTGGTCCCTTCCAGCTCAGGATATTCYGTGATTCTGYGAATCATGGAATGGAAAATGCTCATGGGAATACAGGTCAGGAGGGCACCTGGCTCCCTGTCCATCCCACCCACATGGGCACTCCTGGATGTCCACAGCTTTTGCCAGTCATTTGCTTGTTCCTGGTTTGTCTTTACAATATTTTGCAATTTTGTACATTTTAATTGTTTCAGTCATTTTTGGTTGGTGAGAGTTTCTGAGCTTGTTTGCCACTCTTCGTCTGCTCTGTGCTTTAGTCTGGGAAACAGAGATGGTTTCCTGGGGCTGTCCTTCAAACCTCCCTCTCTGCCAGGTGTTGCTGCTCCCTCCTGTGCTGGCTGATGCTGGGGATCCCTTTCCCAAGGTGTCCATAAAACCAGGCTTGTGGATTTCGTGCCTGCAGAATGTCCTGTGCTTCCCTGCACGATCATTTAGTGAAATTTTTTGAGCATTTTTTGATCCTCCACAGAAGCTGTGCCAGTGAAAAAACCCAACAAAATCAACTAGAGGTAAAACGAATTCCATCATAAATGGAAAACAGAAGCAGTCCAGGCAATTCCTGTAGACAAAGGAATTTTAACCTTGATTAAAATCAGCAGTTTTTATTTAAAGAAAAAACAAAAAAGCCGTATTTATGCTCATCCTTACTTCACCACAGCTTGGGGTTGTAAATGAGGGGTCTGGTGGATCCCCCCAWGATCAGAGAGGGTYCCCTGGGGGGTGACAGTGCTGGTGRCAGWGGACACGTGACTTTTCCTCCASGGTTTCTCRTGGACAGCTCCAGGAGAAAAGAGAAGCCTTGATTCCCCATCAATTCTTTAGGACCCTGGTGAAACAGCTGCTTGTTTCTCCCAAACAATTATGCCAAGACGGAAATTGGCTGGCGTCTGTGCGGACTTTCTGGATGGGGAAAATTAAACAGCAATAGCTGGAAAAATAATACGGGCTATGAGATAATAGATGCCTGAGGGATAAAATTAAGCAGTATTTTACAACGAAGGAAGAGGGTTTGGCAATAAATAGTTTGCCTTTGACTTCCTTTTGTTTGCCAGAGGACTGGCGGTGGTTGGGAGAGGTTGTCCTGGGATGCGGTTTCCAGGCAGATGTGGGAAAGCAGGGAAGGTGTGGGGGGTTTTCAGTCCCTCCCATGAGGTTGGTGCCAGGGCCAGGGTGCAGCTCACACTGCCAGCGTGTTGGCTGTGACAGGGATGTGACACTGGGGCTGCTGTGGGGACAGCRAGGTTCACCCAGCAAAATGGGAATAGGATCAGGTTTTAGTGCCATAGGGAGCTCGGGAAGGAGAGGTGGCAGGTTCAGCACCCTGGCAGGGTCTGAGGGGAGGTGATTCCCATTTTCCCTGTGTGCTGTGCTGTGCTGTGCAGAAGCCCCTTCCCAGTAAAGCCACAGCAGTGGGATTTGGATTTATTCCTCCATCTCTCCATAAATGCTTTGCTGTAACAGCTCCCCGAGCACCTGGCTAAGGAGGTCATTTGGAAATGCTGCCTTCTCCAGCTCAGGTGCCTCAGCCACCATCCTCTCCCAGCTGAGCATGGAGAATGTGCCCCGGTGGGCTGGGAAAATGCTTTGGTTGCCTCCTGGTGCCAGTGGGAAACATCCCGGGGAGTGCAGGGCACCGTCATGGGCAGGGCTTGTTCTCTCCAGTCTGCAGGAAATAAAAGCCCAGTTCAAACAGGGCTGTGAACCCTAATCCCACCTTTCCAGGGATGCRTTTGGGTGCAGCAGGTTGAGATTTGAGTGCCTTAAGCCAGGCCAGCTGCTGAGAGCTTTTAATTTCCCAAACCTCATGGGAAGCCTCTGTGCCAGGTGGGGAGATTTCCTCAGCATGGACGGGTCTGGGGACAGTCCCAAGGTGCAGAGTCCTGTCCATSCCCCGGAGCTCAGTGGGATCTGGGAACGCTCAGCACCTYGTGCATCCAAAAGGGAGTCATTAARTCGCTGTGCATTAAGAGTCTGTTTTTATTCATGGAGTGTAATGTGATTCATTTGCCCTTTTGCTCTCGTGGTGAGAAGGCCGTCATCTCGTATGCATCGCTGGCTGCAGGCACAGCTCTGCTCAGTTATTATTTTTAGGGTTTTTGGCTGGGAGGGAACAGAATTTTCATCCTGAGCTGAGTGGCCACAAAAACAGTGCCTTGGTTGGGAGCGTTCAGCAGAGCTCAGCTCTCCCTCTGCAAACCTCCCACTGAGGATCCTTCATCCTGCTCCAGCCCCTCATCCAGGGCAGTTCTGGAGCCTCTGCAGCTCATCTAGAGCAGTTCTGGAGCCCCTGCAGCTCATCCAGAGTGATGCTGGGGCCCCTGCCCCTCATCCAGAGTGATGCTGGGGCCCCTATTCCTCATCCAGGGCAGTGCTGGAGCCCCTGCCCCTCATCCAGAGCAGTTCTGGAGCCCCTGTTCCCCATCCAGAGCAGTTCTGGAGCCCCTGTTCCTCATCCAGAGCAGTCCTGGAGCCCCTGTTCCTCATTCAGAGCAGTTTTGGAGCCCCTGTTCCTCATCCAGAGCAGTTCTGAAGCCCCTGTTCCTCATCCAGGGCAGTTCTGGAGCCCCTGTCCCTCATCCAGAGCAGTTCTGGAGCCCCTGTTCCTCATCCAGAGCATCTCTGGAGCCCCTGTTCCTCATCCAGAGCATCTCTGGAGCCCCTGCCCCTCATCCAGAGCAGCTCTGGAGCCCCTGTTCCTCATCCAGAGCAGTTGTGGAGCCCCTGTTCCTCATCCAGAGCAGTTCTGGAGCCCCTGTTCCTCATCCAGGGTGGTGCTGGAGGCAGGAGGGACACCCTGGGGGAGCAGCATCCTTGGGTGTCCCAGTGACACCCAGTCCCCACCAGCTCCTTGCCCAGGGGAATTTAAGCTGTTTACTGGGAAACCCAAGCCTCAGGCTCGTGGRTGTGGCACAGGACCCTGCTGAGAGGTGGAGGGATGTCGATGAGACCCCGCTCTGCCTGATGGACTGGTGGAAAACAGGTGAAGGACACTGTGGGTGCTCACTGCTGCAGATCACTCGGTGCAGAAATTAATCCTCRGACTTTAAGGAAGAGTCACAAGCAGGGTAAGAGCACAGGATACAAAAAGATGGACAAAAAGCGATTTTTTTAGAATGTTAGCATGGGAAGCATCAGTTAAGCCACTAATTCCAAAAGAACAATGAGTAAACCAGTCGGAGTCACTGCAGTGGGACAGGCCCGGAGCAGTTCAGCTCCTCATGGTGGAGCTCCACCTGCAAAACAAGAAATGAGGAATTCSCTCCCAACCCTGACCAGCATGGCCAGCCCTTTTAACTCCCAAAACTCTGCACTCTGTCCTGCTGTCAGGTTCCAAGGGGTCACCCTGYGTGGCCCAGTGACGGTCTCAAAGTCCTCGGGTGACCCTGGGTTTCTGATGCTGCGGGGTCACAGTATGGGTGAAAATCAGTGAGATTTTAGAAGCAAAGGGGAGGAGGAGGAGACTAAACTCCATGTATTTCTTTCCTTTTTTGCCTTTTCCTTTTCTTTTTTTTTGTTTTCTTCCTCCCGTGCAGTTCAGAGCCCAAATCCGTGCTGGGAAGCACCCACAGGAAGCAACATCTGAGGCACAGGCAAGGGACAAGGCACAAACCGGGTGCTTAAATTGATTATTTACTTGCACTTTGCTGATGGGGAGGCRTAAAAGAGGGTCAGGTGTGGATAGAGATAAGGGGATAGGGCTTTCAGGAGAGCTTGGAGCCGGGAGCAGTTTGRGAAGGGGAGGTTTGGGCAGACAAAAGCGGTGGAAGCAGCGAGGCAACGCCGCCGACCTTCTCCGCTCTTTGTTTGCAAGAAATGCACAAATCGCTGCTGATGCTGCTGAGTGCTTTCCTGCTGCTTTGTGGCTCGATTTGGAGCTGCAGCCATTCCGAGCCCGGTTCCCGACTTCCAAAAAAACCCCGAAACAACCAAACAAATCCGGGCCGAGGAATTGGGATCGTCCCCTCAGCCGTGCCCACCGGACCGGGTCACCAACACCTTCACCTGGCATCAACCTGAGATCCTGGGTGGGTTTGGTACAGATCAACGCCTTTTGGAGAGTTCTAGAAAGGTCACAGACAGAAAGGAGGCTCTAATAGCAGTGCAGCATCCAGCTGGCTGCGTTGGGTTTCATTTTACTGCCATAGTAACACCAGGAGCCTCAGTGTCAGCGCCGTGCTCACTGAGTGCCGGTCCCCCCCTCTTTTTGTCGAGAGATGAGCCCATGAGAAGGTATTTTCTTCCTGAAGAATTTCTCCGAGGCAGTAATGGGCTTTTTGGAGGGTTTGGTCCTCGTACCCGGAGATGTAAGGTGGGTGATTTACAAGGCACTGTGCAAATGCCAAATTGTTAGGCAGAGCTGCTGCTGATTTAGAAGGCAGTTAAAGCTCTGAATGTGCCAAGTGCCAGTAGAGTGTTTCTACAGATGGAATAACTGGAAATATTGGAGAGATTCCAAAGGTTTAATCAAATTCAACCAGGTTTTTTTTCCCCTTTTTCTTTTTCCTTTTTTTTTTTTTTTTCCTCCTAAACTGCAGAATTCTCTGAGGGATGCGGGTTGCAATAGTAGATTATTCCATTGCCTTTAGTACCGTGGGGGAGATTTTCACAGATGAGCATGAAGGAAACACACGAGACTTTGAAGCAAACACWCGAGTGGCTCCATCAACCAGGGCTGCAGCAGCAAATACTGGACCAGGGCAGGGAACATCCCAGATATCCTGGATGAGTTTGTGGGTTTGCAGTCAGGCAGCACAAAGGGGAGTGGCAGCCACAGTGTCCCTGTCCAGTTGTGCCGGACCCAGGCGGGTTTTGGGGGTTCTGGGTGTGCTCCCCGTGCTCTCACGTGGGACACACGTGTTTGTGCACAGATGCCCACCTTCCCCTAGCCCTGCTGACAGCCTTTCCAAGGCTTCTTGTTCAGCCAGACCATATGTGCTTGGGCACRGAGCTGCTGGGATGTGGAAAGAGCAGCGCGTTATCCTCGGGCTGCGAACGCCATCGGGAGCAATTCCCGGTGAATTCTGACATCCAGAGCTCCCAGCCTTCCCAGGCGATTCCTCCCCTCGTTTATCAAAACCAGGCTCCCACAAGCCTTTGTTCTGTCCCCAAACCAGCTCTGGAATGTTCACCCAAAGCACGGATGAAGGCCAGCAGGGAGAGCGAACGTGGTGTCTGCAGGTGAAGCTTTGCTGCTGAGTCCATGTGGCACCAAGCTGGGGAAGGGGCTGGACATTTTTCCATGGGTTTTCCTTCGTTGGTACAGAAAATGGAGAGCCCATCCCCATTTCTGGCAGAAGGATTTTGTTTGGGGGTGAGGTGGCAGGGCCAGGAGCCCCTCAGGGTGTGGCTGGGAGGATGGGCTGTCCCAGGAGCGATGCTGGGTCAGGGTTTTTTCAGCAGCATTTTTGGGTTTGATTGGATCCATTAATTGTTATTTATTAATTTTTGTAAGAGGAGAAGGGTTTCCTGCTTTTTTTGGAGTGTTTGGCATTGATGCTCCCCGGAGCTGGGGACCATCCCTCCGAGGCCCCACCATACCCCTGGCACGGACCCTGCCTGGCCCTGTKCAGGGTTTCTCATGGAATAAATCACTCCAAAGCCGTTTGCCTGGGTGCCACAGGCTGCTGCTCCAGCTTTCCTGCCCCACCTCCGCCCTGCCATCGATCCAGCCTGCTCCCTGCGTGCTGCAGTCAGGGCCGCCTCTGCCGCTGCGCACAAATCGCCTTCAAATTGAATTGGTTAAAACCATTTTATAAACATTCCCTCCCCTTCCCCATCTTGGCCACTGCGCCAGCCAGAGCTGGAGCTTTCCTGTGATTTTATCTGGTTGAAGGATGGGGGAAAAGTCCCAATTTTGTGCAGATGTTTGTGTGGGTTTTTTTTAAAATTAAAGTCAGTGTAGAAATGAAAACTGAGATGATGATAGGAGTCAGGTCCCTGAAGAAGCTGTTGTCTGTGGATCTGTGTCATAGGGGGTGTATCCTGCTCAGAGGGTGTCCTGGTGTGCCTCRGCCTCTCCTGGCTTTGCAGGGWTTGGGATTCACTCYGTGCCATGTGCCACCAGCCCYTCTGAGATGGGGCACCAGGATCRCWGTTCTCCTGCTGCCGTGGTTGTGCCCTGRCCAGAGGCACTTTGGAAGCGTGGAGCTGTGATATTTTGGAGGTGTTTAGCTGGTGTGACACCCCAGGGTCCAGCACTGATGATGGATTTTGGAGCACATCACCCCAAAGCACCTGGGGATGGCAGGGAGGGGCTGAGCCCATTCACCTCCCAGAGCTGGGGAGATGAGGTGGCTGCAGGAGCACYCTGAGCAGTGACACAGAAACTCCAGATCAGGCACACCCCCATGCCCAAAAGCTTTTGTAAGGACTGGGGAAGGAATGCTTGGAAATAAGGAATGTTTTTGCGGGTAGTTGTGAGTGTGGGGAGCACTGTGCCACCTCCTGTGCAAACACACCKWMGGTGTGTTTGCACAGGAGGTGGCACAGTGCTCCCCACAGCTGTTGATGTGCCATTGTCACTCCAAATTCCTTGTCACTCCACGCTCTGCCAAGGGCCCTTGTGCCGCAGCGTTTTTCTCGAGTGCTGCTATATCAGGATTCAGCCATCTCCTCCTGAGATCATCTGCACCCAGGGARGCTCTGAGGGTGCAGAAGGGACATGAGCTCTCTGTGGGGCCAGCTCGGGGTGGGACATGCTGGGATGTTCCTTGTGGGGTGACCCAGCCCAGCGTGACCATCTGTCTGAGGAGGTGCTGAGGACCTCAGCCTTCTGAGCCAGCTCACAAATCCTTGTGGAAATCTGCCTGAATTCAGTCTTTTCCTAGGATTCCTCCTTCCTGCCCTTGGCCCTTGGCCGTTCTCTGCTCTGGAACACCCCTGTGGGATATCCTGGCTGGGTTTTCCCTATGCTTTCCAGTTTCTTTGTGTGTTACTGCAGGTGGTTTGAAGAAGCCCCTGCAGGAATATCTTCCATGACTGCAGATCTTCTCTCACACCTTGCCTGCAGGAGGTGATGGTGTGAAAGGACAGCAGACACGTCTGGCATCGTGGAGCCTCACTGTGCCCCCACCCTGGGATTCTGTGCCTGCTCTGACCCTCCACACTTCTCTGCTGATGGCAAACATGGTGCTGCTGCATCCAAGGAATTTTGGGTTTTGTCATGACATCTGTAGTTGTTTCTTCTTCATGTATTTCACATAAATAATGATTATATTAAATTACTGGTAATGCCCTGGCCTGGAGAAGCTGTGGCTGCCCCTGGATCCCTGGCAGTGTCCAAGGCCAGGCTGGACATTGGGGCTGGGAGCAGCCTGGGATGSTGGAAKGTGTCCCTGCCCAYGGCAGGGGGATGGAATGAGATGATCCTGAAGKTYCCTGCCACCCCAAACCATTCAGTGAGCATTTCTGACAGCCCTGAAGCTCAGCCAGAGCCCTCAATGCCGGCGGTGCAAATTCATTCGCACATTWTAGTTCAGACAGGGCCACCTTCAAGTGCAGACAGCGATCTCAGTTTCTGCTGAGGTGTTGTCACTGCTGCTGCAGTGCCAGGCTGGAGGTGGCCGTGCTGCTGGTGCCTGGGTCAGCCTCAGGGCAGGCTCAGCAATAAATCATCCATCAGGAGATCCTTGCTTTCCTCCTGCTCTGGGGCCGGATCCGAGCGAGAGGGGAGGTGCTGCTGCCATCATGGTGTGGTCCCTGCYCTGCTCCTCACCCTCAAACCCTCCMTTTGCATCTGTTTTGAAAYGTTRTCACCCCTGGAGCCTGATTTKAATCTCTTCTCCCACAAAAAAGAGAAGGAAATGTGCAAGGACAGTGCTGTGTGTCCGTGTTTCACAGTGCTGATCTCCTGTGCCCCCATCCCAGAGCTGCTCAGGTTTRCATGGCTGTGTCACCCTGTCCTTGCTGGGGAGGACAGGACAGGACAGGGAGTGACAGGAGGGACAGCCTGGAACCCCTCACCTGAGGGACCTCTAAACCCAGGCGAACTGAGTGCTCCTCGTTGAGATTTTCAAAGGAAAAAGACTGAATCCCGCCCCAAAATGAGATTCTAAACCAGAATCTTCTCTGCTGGGGTGAGTGCCCTAAAGAACAAGGTTTTGAGGCTCTCTCTCAGGTTTTCCTCATTTTTACAAATGGAACAGAGCATTTCTTTCCAAGAGAGAAACAGACAMAATGTGAAGTGTTTCCCCCACTCAGTACTGATCTTTTTGTCAGCTCCTGGAGGTTGTGCCCCTGCCTTGGATCTGCCAGGGCGGTGCTGGGGTGTCCCTGGAGCCATCAGCCACCCCCTGGGACCTGGTCCTGTCCTTCCCTCCTGCCCTTCCCTCCTGCCCTTCCCTCCTGCCCTTCCCCTTCCCACAGCACCCCGGGCTCTTGGCCAGACAAGGAATTTTAATATTCAGGAAGTTGGGAAGTTTAACTGTCCTTGGTCTAATTAGTTCCTGAAGCACAGGGGAGCTCAGATCACGGTTCAAATGGCTGTAATTTGAGTGAACTCCAGACAATAGGAGGGGATTAAGTAGCAAAATTGTGTCTATTACTTTGGCCAAAAAAAAAGAAAAAAAACTGATTCAATTTGAGTAGAATATGTAATTTTCTGACCACGAGGGTTAGGTGTGAACGTGGGTTTGGCAGAGTTCATCATTTGTGAGGCTGCACTGAGAGTTCTTCACATTCTGTGGTCTGAGATCACGGCTGGAAGTGGAGCATGACTTTCTGGAAATTCTCCTCCGAGCAAATAATGGCCTCGACAAAGAGGTGACTGGGGACGATTTAATTGCTTATTTTTGTAGGAGGTCCTCTGGTCTTCAATCCTGTGGATATCTGTAAAATTTTGGGGGTGGCTTTCCTCAGAAAGGGGACCTGCCAGTGCCTTCCTTTTCCCTGAAGCTTCCCTGAAAGGGCTCCATCTCCAGGGCTCCATCCCCTCCCCAGGACGGGGTGGAAACACAAAGCCCCAAACACCCAGGGGATTCAAAATAATGGGATCTGGAGTGAAAGCCTTTGCTTTTTTCTCATTCTCTCTTGGCAGCAGATGTTGGAATCCAGGTGTTCTGCATGGAGTGGGCTGCAACAGCCACAGCCTTGCATCCCTGGGAGCCCTAAGTGGTGTTTTTATGCTTTTAGTGGCATTGTGCAAGGCATGGCTGAGGGACAAAATCATTCTTTGCCTATCTGGGATGGGGAAATGGTGTATTTTATCTTTTTTTTTTTTTCTTATTTAATATTGTGTGCCTGCATCTGTTGCGATGGGGGAAAAACAATGCTAATTGGAACATTTGAAGGGGTTTGAAATAAATGAGAACAAACATTAGCAGGCTGAGAAATTTAAARGGAATTTGGTCAAAATGCTAGCGGCACTTTTAGTCAAAATATCTGAGTTTAAGGGCTTTCAGGAGTGGTTTCAGTTGGCTTAAACCTGAGCATGGTGAGAATAAAAGGCCTTTAATGCTGATTTCTGCGTTAGCTGAGCTTGCAGGGTGGTGTGAGAGCGTGGATAGGATCATGGGATCATTTAGGCTGGAAATTTAAGATCTTTGAGTCCAGTCAGTCCCCCAGCGCTGCCAAGGCCACCACTCACCCATGTCCCCAGTGCCACATCCCCATGGCTTTAAATCCCTCCAGGGGTGGGGACTCCACCCCTGCCCTGGGCAGCTGTGCCAGGGCTGGACAAACCTTCAGTGAAGAAATTTTCCCGATATCCAACCTAAACCTCCCCTGGCACACCCTGAGGGCAGGGTTTTCCTGCTGCTGCCTTTGTTTTCCTGTAAAGAAATCAGGGAAATAATGCAGCCAGACCACCCAGGTTTGTCCTTTCTGGCTGTGCCATCGATGTCTGTGACCTGGGGGGGTTGATGAGGTGTTGGATCAGCAGATCCCTGCTGGATCCAGGTCCTTCCCATGCCAACCAGGCTTCCAGGGAGCATCAAATAGGGYCCTTTCCCATTAAATAGGTACCCAAAAAAAGGACCCCATGGGCCCTTACCCATTGAATAGATACTCGTGCTGCAGTGGGGGTTGTGCTGAGAGGTACCAGGGAGCTGTGGTTGCATTTTCTGCATGGATTAAGAGGTTCCTGCATGGCAATATTTAGGATTTACAAAGCTTTTGGGTGAGGATTTGCTGTGCAGGGCAGAGGGACACAGAAACACCATAATGTTGCCTCCAGCCTCCTTTGAACTCTGGGCAGAGGTCGTGTTTGCTGCTGATTTTTTTTAGTTTTGGCTTATTCCTTCAAGTCTGCCCTTTTTTCCCCCTCTAACCCGAATACTTGTGCTTGCTTGTGCATCTTTAAACCAACCAGAGAACGATGCATTGGCTCCACCAATATTTCATTTATTCCTCGTGTCGACTTCTTTGCTTGAAAGCCTCTCAGTAGACAAGGGGTTAAACAGCATCCTCATGGTTCTTCCAGTTACCCCATCAGGACTGTTTAAAAATTAGCTTCTCCCCACTTACTGCACTATAATTAGGATACAGGAGTTGTGGGGAATGATTTCACAAAGTGACTTGGTGTACTCGCCCGTGCACCCCAGGGAGCCAGGCAATTATGCATACATAATTCCACTCTTTGAATATTTTCTCTTTCTCTGCATAATTTCTCTCTATTCATCTTTCCAGTGTCCTTCTGAGATAAACTTAGAAGTCTCAGCTTTCAGAATTTAAAAAAAGATCCTGTGCCTGCCATGTGCACTATTTGCATTTAAACCAGCAGCCGGGCTGGGTGGAGGGGAGAGGAGGGCACGGAGCCCAGCCAGGGAAGCAGGAGAAGCCCTTCAGCACATCCAGGGGATGGGGAAGGATCAGAGACAGGCAGGGGAGCACAGAATGGAATCATGGAATTGTTTAGGATGGGAAAGTCCCCAAAAATCGAGTGCAGCCACTCCCCCAGCACTGCTGAGGCCACCACTGACCAATGTCCCCAAGTGCCACATCCACATGGCTGTGAAATCCCTSCAGGGCTGGGCACCACAACTGTGCCAGGGCTGGACAGCCCTGTCCTTGAAGAAATTCATCCTAAAATCCAGTCTAAACCTCAACAAAAGGTTAAGGCTTTGAGCAGCCTGGTCTAGTGACAGCTGCCCCTGCTCACAGCAGGTTGAGATGATTTTTAGGAGGTTCCCTCCAGGGATATTTYGGGGCTGCCCCTTTCTGGGGTGTGTTGTGGTTCTCGTGCCCTGTGTGTGGTGCTCTCAGGGAATTCACTGCAGCCTGGCAGGGGAACACGAGTGACTGCAGCATCCTTCCCCTGCCCCAGTCCGTTTATCTCCATAAACTCGCTGTTGACATGATGCAATTTCTCCCGGCTGCAGTGTAGCTGTAGAACAGCAAAGTTGTGATAAAAGACAACTTGTTGAAGGGATTCTTTGTCATGCTCAYGATTCATCTACAATTCCTTTTTTTCCCTGGCCAGGAGTGTGGTGGTGCTTTGCAATTATCCCTGTATTTGATGTCTGTACCTTCTTTTCTCCCCCCTTCTCTTTCTTCCCAATTCAAGTTCCCCATTCATTCTCTCTTCCTTTTAGCTCCTTCTCCCTTTTTTTTTTATTTTATCCACCACCTTCTCAAGGCACTGAAGCTGTAACTGCTTTACTGTGGTCTGAGGAAAAGCCACTGTTGTACTTCCCGAAGAAAGCTCATTGTGTAGTGCCGTGAAAAACGGTTTAAACAACACAAGGGAATAAAGGCACCACATTTCTCTGAAAGTTTGGCTTTTCTTTTCTTTSCCTTTCTTACTTTTTTATTTTTGAAGGAATAATACATAAGCTGCTAGGAGAGGGCAGAAATGTCTCCTGCTTCTCTCTAGTYGTGCCTGGCAGGCTGTGAAATTCTAAGGAAACCCACGTTTTACAYGGGAGCTTGAAAGCTGGACACCCCACCTCCAAACCTTTGCTGTTCTCAGCGTTATCCTCATAAGCCTAACAARAAAAAAAAAATCCTCAGATTGTTCCCAAACAGCACAGAATCAAAGCTGACAAGGCAGGAGTGTAATTACTTGCTTTCTTTTTTGGTGCCAGTTTATTGCAATCTTATGTAAGGCACTCCAGCACGTTCAAAGGGGCTTTTGAGCAGTGAGAGCTCAGTTCTGCCACTCTCAGCAGAGTTACTGGGGGCTGGCAGCAGGACAGGGATGGGTTTGGATCCTGGTGCCAGCTCTGTGCCAGAGCCATCCCTGCTGGACCCATCCCTGCTGGATCCCTGTCAGCCCCACAGCCCCTGGTCCATCCTCACCCCCGGGTGCACCCATCCCTTCCTCACCAAAAAGGCTTTGAGGCATCATTTTAAATATCTTTATTTCTTTCTTTATGTGGATGTGGCTTTTTAAATTATTTGAAGTTACATATTCATATTATATTTTTTATATATCTGTACATATTTTATATTTTCTATATAGTACATTTTATATATTTATTACATATTTATTTATATGATGTGTTTAGCAGTTACATAAAGTTAATGATACCTTAAGGGAATTAACGGGGTAATTATTGTTATGACTGTTATTACTGCTGTTAGCATCATCATCCCTGTTCTTTTCCCTCATCATCATTGCCATCWTCACCATCATTCCTGGTTTTTCCCTGCTGGTAGAATCTCTCCCAGCTCTGTTCCTGGGGTGCTGAGGAGTGATCCCTGTCTGTTTTAGGGTCAGGGGGTGCAGGGCAGTGCTGCCTCCTGGTTTAACATCCCCATTTGTACCCACAGGGATTGCCCCAGGCAGCCTGGTCCTCTGCCACGGTGCTGCGAGGGGAAAAAGAGGGAAAGAGGGAATTTTGTCAGCTCTTCCCACCTCTGCTCAGCATGGCCACCGTGGCATCGCATTGTTTAAATAAAAGGAATTTAAAATTTTGGTTCTCTTTTTACCACTGATGGGGACAGTGAATATCCACCCATTCCACTTCAAGTTTTGTCACTTTTCCAGTGTTTTCTGTGCCACTCCTGCAGCTGAGGGAGCTGGAAAGGGGCTCAGCCTGGAGCAAAGGAGGCTCCGGGGGGACCTTGTGGCTCTGCACAACTCCCTGACAGGAGGGGACAGCCGGGGGGGTCGGGCTCTGCTCCAGGGAACAGGGACAGGAGGAGAGGGAACGGCCTCAGGCTGGGCCAGGGGAGGGACAGGGGGGATGTTAAGGAAAGTTTCTTCATGGAAAGTGTTGTCCAACCCTGGCACAGCTGCCCAGGGCAGGGCTGGAATCATTGTCCCTGAGGTGATGTAAAAGCTGTGGCACTTGGGGACATGGGGCAGTGGTGGCCTTGGCAGTGCTGTGGGAATGATTGGGCTCTAAGATTTTAGAGGGCTTTTCCTTTCTCACTGATTCCATGGTTCTCTGATTTTACAGCTTCAAACAATGATGCAAATTCAGTGCAACTTAAACACAGAAGAGAGAAGTTCAAACAAAATAGCTCTTTAATTGAAGCTAATAAAGAGGAAATGTTKATTCTGCTCCTATCTGTGTTGTGCTTCTCTTCTGCCTGAAGCTGCACCCAAATCTACTTGTGTTTCCATGTGAACATTTATTCCTATTTCTATTTGTGCTCTGCTTCCCCAAAACACAGGCAGGGTGCAAGGGCAGGAATGTTCCTGCCTGGAAAAGCCACTTTCRTGGCATGAAATGCAAATGTTGTTTTGTTTCCAGTGGTGATTATTTCAGTGATAACACCCAGAAGGAAAGTCACCCCTGGTCCCTGCGGTGTGTGAGTGTCAGCTTTAAAGGGAGGAGCAGAAAATTGGGAAATGCTGGAGAGTKTGTGGCTTGGAAGGGAGGAAAGCCAAGATTTTCTGCAGTCTCAGCCATCTCTGTCACCAGCCCATGGAGCAGGTGACAGACACTGCCCCGCAGCCACAGAAGTGTTGTCAGGATCTCACCTGCTCAGAGACACTGTGAGCTGGATGTCTGTCATTGCTCCTGTACTTCCTTCTGCATTTAATCATGGATTCTCCAGAAGAACTCTGGGAACGGCTGAGACCGACTCGTCCTGGTGAAGAATAATTTTAGATCAACAGGCCCAAGTAGCTGAAGTTGGGATTTGAGATCCCAGGCATAGCATCCACGGACTCACCAGCTGATGGGTTGGAACATCCYRAGGGGTTTGGAGATCCCAAAGGGTTTGAGGATCCTGAAGGGTTTGGAGATTCTGAGGGGTTTGGGGATCCTGAGGGGTTTGGAGATCCCAAGGGGTTTGGAGATCCTGAGGGGTTTGGACATCCCGAGGGGTTTGGAGATCCCAAGGGGTTTGGAGATCCTGAGGGGTTTGGAGATCCCAAGGGGTTTGGGGATCCCGAGGGGTTTGGAGATCCTGAGGGGTTTGGAGATCCCAAGGGGTTTGGGGATCCCGAGGGGTTTGGGGATCCCGAGGGGAAGCTCCGCCTGAGGCCGAGGAGGTGCTGGGGACACAGAGAGCATGGCTGAGCTGGTGACACACGTGTGGCTCACACACTGGAGCTGCTCTGGCCAGGCTCACCCAGAACTGCCAGCCTGGGCTCCAGGGAGGGCTGGGGAAGCTGCATCTTGGCAGGCAGGGGCTGGTGACAGATGCTTACTCTTTGTTTTTCCCGGTATAAATACGGCCGGGTTTTTGGAGGTTG
>NW_026623352.1:1567752-1576976 GCF_030028575.1 Malurus melanocephalus
CCCAAAAAATAACAGAAAACCAAAAATGGGTTTCATCCATTGAGCCATTTTAGAGCTGTGGTTTTAAAAAGTAGATTYGAACTTGCTGGGGAATATTTTTATGGATGTGCATCTCCATGTTGTAAGATTTTCAAGAAAAATCTACACATTTTCAGTTTTTCTTTCATTTGTCTCGTGCCTGTAAAAGGGACCTTTGGTGGGGAATTGGTACCAAAGAGAACTGCTCTTTTCAGACTGTTTGTAAGCCCAATTTAATTTGCCACTCAGAACTGGTTTTTTTACTTCTTTTGGACCTCTGTGAAAAGAGGGAAATGATGCAGTGTCCTGCATCTTTGCATTTCCAAGGAAAACAACACCATTTAATGCAAAGGTGGCACCATGCAGGGAAATCAGAGCAGGAGCTGCATCGACTGTGGGTGTGTGAGAGTGGACTCAGGGAAAATATGGACAGACTGGATAAAGGGTAAAAGATGAGGAATGTGGGGAATCCTTAAATGCTCAGAAACTGTGAGACTGGCTTAAATAAGTCAATCTTGATCTCTTTTCTGTGTGTGCTGGTTTTTTGAGCTTCCAAACCATCCTTGGTTCATGTTTTCAAGCATTTCTTTGCAGTTTGGTGGGCCAGGCACAGCTTTTGGTTCAGGTGAGGCTGTCAGTTCTCGACTTCAGGAGCTCAAACGTTCCTAAAGACACCAAACAGTCAGAGCTGATCATGCAGGGCGAGCTGGAAGCCCTAAATTTAGATCATTGCAAACCCTTCCCTTCTRCAGCGCTGCTGGATTGTTAAAACACGGTGAAAACCCCATGGAAGGGCTTTGAGCTCCAAATTTCTCCTTTTAAATCYGAGCAGAAATTCCGTGGCGCTTGGCCTCCCTCCTGCAATCAGGCCCAAAGAGYGAGAGGAACGCTGTCATTCTCCTGTCCCAAGAACAGATATTAGGGGATCTGTTAATGAAATATTTGGCAGGAAAAGCCACAGGAGTTGAAATCTGTGCTGGTAGACAGGGGAGTCGCAGCAGTGACCCGACACCACTGAGCTGATCCAACCCCGAAATCCAGGTGTGCTGCTGAGAGAAAACATCCCTTGCTCCAGGAAAGGAGGGGGAAAACCCTTCAGTGGGATGGAGCTGCACCATCTGTGTCACCTGCACAGCAAAACGTGCATGGTTCAGCTCAGAATGGAGAGGTTTGGGTTCTGAAAGGCGCTCAGCACGTCTGGAGGTGAACAGGAGCCAAGGCTGTTTGTCACCTGGCAGACTGAGGTGACCTCGCAGGGCTTGCACATGGAAATCTCTGTGGGCTGGAGGGGTCCTGAGGGAGCCTGGAGCACCTGGAGCAGCAGAGTGGAGGTGGGAGGTGGGTGTGGGGTCAGAATCCCCGATGGGAGCTGGTTTTGCCCCGTTGTTCCCACCCTAGTGGTTTGCTGTCCGGGGTTGGAGTGGCAGCTCGTGGGCATTCCCTGCAGGGGATGCCTAAAACAAAGCTCACTTGAACCAGAGGCCAGACAAAGTGAAGAGAATAAAAGCAGACAAATTTATTCCAGACCTACACGTACATTCAGGGCAGGCAAAGCCTCCTCCTGAGGCTGCACCCAAAATGGACCCCGAGTCACGAGATCTTCACCTTTTATAAATTCTGTCCCATGAACACATCGGGCCCCAATTCCCCAATGACATCTTCAGGTGATGATGTCACCCACCCCAAGCTCCCCTTAATTCTCTGCTGTTTCCATATTTTGGGTCTCTGGGGCAGTGAAGTGTCCTTGGATTTCAGGCTCAGAGAGGAATTGTTTTGTTTGAAGATGGGAGAACAGCAGCTTAGCTGGAGAAGGACAAGAATACAAATAGTGAAAATATAGAAAAAAATACAAATCTAAAAATCCAAAGGCATYACAGGGATGGAGGGGGAGCCCTGGGGGTACCTGGAGCACCCCCAGCATCCCCAGCCTGGCCCTGTCCCCTGGGACATGGGAGGTACAGCTTGTGGTGGGTCACCTCCCCGATGCAAGCCTCTCTATAAATAAAAAAGGCCAGGAAATGTTGGATATTCTCAGATTTTAAAAATGCCCTCAGTGGGTGTGAGCCTTGGAGGTCTTCACCTTTCCAGTTCCCTTACTTTTGGGCAGGGGTTTCTGTATGGAATCAGAGAGTCCTTAAGGTTGGACTCGGAGATCAGCAAGTGCAGCCATCAACCCTTTCCTAACCCAGGTCCCCAGGTGCCACATCCACTCATTTCCTGAACGTTTCCAGGGATGGTGACTCCTCCAYTTCCCTRGGYRGCCTTTGCCGATGCTTCACAACCTTTTCMATGAAGAAATTCCAGCTGATATCCAGCAGCAGCCTCCTCTGGTGTAACCTGAGGCACCATGAGCAGCTCCTGTCACTGTGGGGACAATCCTTGCTGCAACTCTTGCCCAAACCTCTCCTGTGTGTAGGGAAGCTGAGCTCTGTCTGTCCTCAGCTCAGCTTTCCACTCTCCAGACATTTTTTCTGGGCAGGGTCCTTCCCCTGGCCGCAGGTGCTTTGCTGTTTCCCTCGAATGGAGTTTTTCTCGGGGTTTGCAGCCTCTGTGGACCCTGGCTGGGTCTGGCTGCAGACTCAGAGCMCTGCAGGGTGCCTGGTGTCCTGTCCCAGGGGGTTCCCACCCCTTCCCAAACCCTTCACACCTAAGTGGGGTCTGTCATTTCCAGCCAGTCATTCCCGGATAAAGAGCAGTGAGAATGTTTCATGCACTGAATCGCTCTGAGGGCTTTAATTGCTGCTTTTCCACAGCACTTAATTCCTGCTGGGATAAGTCACTCCTCTGGCAAGACCTTTGTGTTTTTCAGATGAGGACGAACCCAAAGCAGGAGCCCTAAAATGCCTCCTCATCCATCCCATGGATTGTTTTAAACCAGGGCTGACCCAGGCTGCAGCTCTCAGGATGCTGCCTGCCTCCCAGAATTCTGGTTTTCCTACACTCAAGGGAACATTCAGGGTGGAAAACCCCCCTGAGACTGTCAGGTCCAGCCATTCCCAGCGCTGCCAAGGCCACCACTGCCCCATGTCCCCAATGCCACATTCACGGGGCTTTAAATCCCGCCATGGATGGGGCTCCACCCCTGCCCTGGGCAGTTGTGCCAGGGCTGGGCAAACCTGGAATTTTCCCTCAATATCCAATCTGAGCCTCTTTTGACACAATCTGAGGCCGTTCCCTCTCCTCCTGTCCCTGTTCCCTGGAGCAGAGCCCGACCCCCCCGGCTGTCCCCTCCTGTCAGGGAGTTGTGCAGAGCCACARGGTCCCCCCGGAGCCTCCTTTGCTCCAGGCTGAGCCCCTTTCCAGCTCCCTCAGCCCCTCCTGGGGCTCCAGACCCTTCCCAGCTCCATTCCCTTCTCTCCAGCCCCCAGATATTTTTAAATATTGACAAACTTGCCAATCATCCCCTGAAGCCCTTGGCACCACTTCAGGGGCTGAGCTCCCGCTCTCATCCAGCAGGGCCAGCTCCTCCTCGCCGTGCCCGGGCTCTGTGTCCTCTTTTGGAAACCACTCCCGTTTGTGGGGTGCAGCGGGAGCTGGGCAGCCCTGAGCTCAGCACAGCCCGTTTGTCAGCTCAGGCTCCGAGGWTTTTAGCGGGGACACGCTGTGGGTTTAGCGAGCGGGCCTGGAGGCGCCGTCCCCATTAACCTCGGCGGTGTGTGAGCCAAAARCCATCGCCTTGGATGGCTCAGGGCTGTCCTGCTGCGAGAGCCGCCTGTCCCCTGCGCTTTAAATACCCTCCTCAGTTTAAACACACTGTGCCAAGCCCCTTTTTAAGATCCAGCCTGGGAAAACAGGCAGTGCCTGCAGCATCATCCACAGCGTCACCTCGCCGTGGCRATATCCAGGAATGCTCTAAGTGGCTTTAGACGCTGTGCTAATGCCTGTTCCTGAAACAAGAGCCGTGGGCACAGCTAGAGGACTGCTTTAGGAGTTGATTTATGCCCTGCTCTGAAGTTTGCTCAGTGGGTTGTTGCTTTTGCCTTTCTTGCTGAAAGGAAGGGTTGGTTTTTCACAGTGGTGGCTCAGGTGAGACCCCACCTGCAGAGCTGCCTCCRRCTCTGGAACCCCYGGCACAACAGGGACCTGGAGCTGCTGGAGAGAGGCCAGGGGAGAACAAAAGGGTGGTGGAAGCATGGAACTCGTATCCTGTAAGGAAAGGCTTAGGGAGAGCTCAGAGGGGCTCCAGGAGAGCTGGAGAGGGACTGGGGACAAGGGATGGAGTGCCAGGACACAGGGAATGGCTTCCCAGTGCCAGAGGGCAGGGATGGATGGGATATTGGGAAGGAATTGTTCCCTGGGAGGGTGGGCAGGCCCTGGCACAGGGTGCCCAGAGAAGCTGTGGCTGCCCCTGGATCCCTGGCAGTGTCCARGGCCAGGCTGGACATTGGGGCTGGGAGCAGCCTGGGACAGTGGGAGGTGTCCCTGCCATGGCAGGGGTGAAGTGGGATAAGCTTTAAGGTCCCTTCYRGTTCAAACCATTTTATTATTCTGTGAGTCTGTGTTGATGTCTCCCAGTCCAGGAGRGATTTCCTTTCCTCAATTCCTCAGCCAGGAAAATGTTTCCATGGCGTCAGTGCAAAGGCTGCAGTGACAGCACCTTGTTCTGTGTGACCCCACTCTGTCCTGCCCCCACCCTTCACCCCACCATGGTCACCCTCTGTGCTGGAGGTCACAAAGCTCCGGTATCCCACCTGTTTTTTTTTTTTCAGCAAAGAGGAGATTTGATAATTGCTGCTCTGGAATTCCGCAGGTGGAGTTGCCAGAGCTCCAGGGCCAGGACAAAGGTTTTGGTTCCTTTYGGTCCCTCCCGGCAGAGGCTCAGCCCCACCTTCCCCACACCCTCCATCCCCAGCAGCTGCTGCTCCTGCCACTGCTCCCAGAGGCAGAATCCCTGATTTGCTGCAAATCAAACGCCTGCACATCATTTGTTTCACCCGAGATACCTTTGAAAGAGTTCCTACACACTGAATTGGTAATGCACACACGGGAAGATTTTTTCCCACCGTTATCAGCTCTAATGAAATCCCAGGTCAGTTTTAGGCAGCCTCTCATTTCTGTGATCCAGAGCTCTGCACTAATTTCCAGTAGTTTGAATCTTCCAAATTACGTTTCTCATTTTGGGGTGGACACGTTGTTTCCCCAGCACAGATCCCTGGGGCTGAGGAGGAGCAAACCCTGGGCTCTGCTCCCTGGGCAGCAGTTACCCCATGCACTGTTCACCCCTATCTTTGGTTTTAAAAGCTGGTTGTGTGGTTTGCACCTCTTCACTTTCAGCTCTGTTCCTTCACTGGTTTTGTGGTCAGAGACATTTGATTTCATTATCCTTACTTGATTTCCTTCCAGTTATTTCCTTTTTTTTTTTTTATGCATGTATGTGCAGCTCTGGTAGTGGTACCAAATCTTTCCAGCAAATCATGGGATCATGAAATGATTTGTGTTGGGAGGGACTGTAAAGCTCACCTGGTTCCAGCCTCCGAGCTCTTCTGCTTCAGGTGGACATAAAAAAATTATTCCCAGTCAGGGTGATTAGAAATTGGAAGGGGCTGCCCAGGGAGGTGGTGGAGTCCCCATCCCTGGAGATGTTTAAGGAAAGCCTGGATGGGGCCCTCAGTGGCACATTTAGCTCATGTGTGTACAGAACTCAGCTTTGTCCCTGGACACCATCCCTGTCATTTAATTGGATTTAAATGAGGTTAAATAAAACCTGCACAACGTGTTCTGCTGGACTTCCATCAAATTGCTCMACAATAGCACCACTTATGGTCGGTACAAAAATGACTTTTCCACTCTCTGAGTGAAAGTAATTTATCAACAAGTGGTCCTTGTCCCTGTACCGTGGCAAGTCTTTGTGAAATCTACTTTTCAGAGCAGGCTGCRGTTTATACAACGTGTCTCTTCGTTACAAATATGCTGTATTTTTTAAATGTTAAGATGTAGAAGAATGAAAAGCAAGCGTGCAGTTTGGAATAATTTTTGAAGGGGAAAGCTCTCCATTGTGCTGGCACTCCTTGAAATGAATAGATCTGCATTAAATCTGTTCTTGAACTTGGCGATGGACTTTGATTCCAGCCATTGTAGGAGATGTTTCACCGGTGTGAGGGAAATGGTGGAAGGGGGAGCTGGGTGATTTTTCCTTCTGTCTGCACCTTTGTGTTTGCCAGCCAGCAGAGAGGGCTTTGTTCCCTTTCCCTCTTCACCACAGGGAATTATTTGTTATTGTTGGGGACAGCCAGCAGTTGGAGCACCCTTTGGCACACGGGAGGCTCGTTCTTCTGCCAGAAGGCTTTAAATCCACGTCTCCTGAAGACCTGTTTGTACCAAACACTGACTGCAAACAGCCACGGCTTGGCTGACCCATGGCAGCGACCAGAACCACCCCTGGGTGGTGTCCCTGCTTGGAGGCTGAAGGAGGATTTTTTGTTTATCCAGCTGAAACTTTTACATTTTATTGTATTAGAAATCTGAACTGATGAGTTGGAAAATCAGACAACACAGTGTCACGGTGTCATCATGATGGACATTCCTTGTCTGGGAGTGAGAGTTGGAGCCCCAAGGTGTCYAGAACCTGGAGGGACGTGCTGGAATCTCACCTGTGGTGCAGAAGGGAGGGATCCATCCATCCTYATCTCAGGGGATGCAGACCTGGACTCTCCCTGCAGGCTGGTAGGAAACAGGATGCTCCCCACGGCTCTGTGGGTTTAGGGCTGGAGAAGGCAGAGCTGAGCAGGGTTTGARGTCAGGCAGCGGTGCCCACGTTCTCGGGGCAGACCTTTCTCCCATTGTCCCAAAGCCCTGACTCTCCCTTCTCCAGTAAAAGGATTTAGAGGCAACTTGGCATAAGAGGAATTTTAAATCTTCTCCTTCTTCTGTGCCTGTGAGTATTTCCTTGGAGAGATTCCTTATTTTTCAGCTGGATGAACGGCCTGTCCCAGGCATGGCTGACACTCAGCAYGTTGAAGATGCAGAGCTGCAGTGTGATCTGTGTGATCYGTGTGTGCCACGTGGGTGGCACTGGGAAGGCACCTGCAGCCTGGGAAAGGCTATGGCACCACAAAAGCGCTTGCTTTTCTGAAAATCCTGAAATCCTGAGTGTTGTTGTGGCTGAATCGATGCGAGCAGCCATCTGGAATCTGGGATCGCTGCGGAGCGGGGAGAAACCAGCGAGGCTGCAGCATTCCAGGCAGGCAGGGTGATGGCTCCAGAGCAGGCAAAGCTCAGCAATCCCTGGCTGATCCCGGTTTTCTGATGTTATTTTAATACAGCTCCGTGGCTGGAGTTGCTGTGATTAGCAGAGCAATTTGCAGCGCGCTCTTCAAAATTGCCAATCAGTTGGAGCCCAAAATAGAYGGGAGCTGCTGCGGCATCGGCGGCTGCTGCCCAAAAAAAGCCCTGGATGCTTTGTAAAGTCTGAGCAGGATTTGAGGTGCCCCTGTGACGTGCAGGATCCCCCAGCTCCTGCCTTGCACCCCTTTTAATTGAAGAGCAGAGATTGAGATCGTTARGGCTGAAAGGGAGTGAGGTGTTGGAGGGATTTTGATAAATCCTTGGAGGTGACTGCATCTCCTTGTGCTGCCACGGGATGCCAAGGTCACATCCTTCCCACCTCCTTTTATCCCAGCAGTAGGGCCGGCTTTAGGAGCTTTAGAGGGAAGGTTTAGAAGAAAAGCCACTTTCYCCTCCTTTAGATGATGAATGTGCACCCTGCTCACCCGCTCACGCTGCCTTTGAGGTGGAATGAGCTGGGTTTTGTCCAGCTCAGGCCATCGGGTTGGCAGCGGCTGCTGGAGCCGGAGCACCGCAGGGTACAGATGGCACCGTCCAGGATGCTGCTCCCCCCATGGTGTTCCTGCTGCCAAGCCAGAGCCCTTGGGCTCCTTTTCCTTGGTATTTCCCCTCTCCTTGCTGTTTGCAGGGGTCTGGGGTGAATAGCAGCCATGTTCCCTTAGAGGGGTGGTGATTTGGGGTTGGGGAGCTTTGGGKGCCCATCCATCCCATCTGTGTTCCCCTTGGAAACGGAGGTGTGCTGCCTTTGGGCGAGCTCATACCCAGGGGTGGTCGTCCCTGAAACCTTGGTGTGTGTTTGAGGGTCAGGGGGACACAGGTGGGTGACAGAGGGGACAGGAGCAAAGCCCAGCCAAGGGGAAAACCTCGAGGTGCAGCCCAAGCATTATCTGGAATCTGGTCTTGGTTTTCCAGGGAAATTGGTACAAAACCATGAATTCATGCTGCAGCTGGCATTTATTAATCTGCTTTCGGTTGGGTTTTGATTTTGTTGAAGTCTCACTCTTTACAGTGGGAGACTCGGAAGTATATCCAGAAATAAGGTGGAATTTGAACCATATATAATATAAATATTTATATATAAATATTTTTATATAAATATAAACTATTTTTTTAGCTTTGCCATGGATAAATTGGGGTTTTGGTTTGGATTTACTTTTCCTTAGCAGCTCCATCATCGCTTTCCATTTATCTGGGGTTTTTTGGTACTGACAGTGAAGTGTCCTTGAGAGAACACATCGCTGCTGACTCCTGAGAAAGTTTACAAAAAGCCTGATTGTTTATTTGRAAGAAAAATGACAAAACCTGATATTTTGTGAAAAGCAAAGCCCCCTGAGCGGTGCTTGGCATGAGGTGGAGACACAGCGAGGCCGGGAGCACTCAGTGAAGGTGAGGTTTCCCTCTCACCCCCTTGTCCCTCGCCTCGTGAGTGCGCATTTGGGTATGAGTTTTTATTTGTGCTGAGGAATTGGTTCGGTGGCTGCCTGAAGTGGGCAGGGCTGTGATGAATTACCCGTGTCAGGCAGGGGATGTTCCCCTGTTTGTCTTGGCTGTGGCAGCGCCCGCGGTGTTTTCCTGCTCCGTTCTTCCGGACCTGTTAAACGTCACAGACATCAGCGAGGTCCTGGTGAAACCATCACATCCTTGTGCCTTCATCTGCAAAGGAACTCCTCCAGCAAAGGCTGATCAATGCCTGTGTTTATGATTTTTTCCTCCCACTGTGTTCGTGGAAGGGCAATGTATTGACTTCCTCTGCTCTGGAGCCAGGCTGGGAGAGCTGGGGGTGCTCACCTGGAGAGGAGAAGGATCCAKGGAGAGCTCAGAGCCCCTGCCAGGGCCTAAAGGGGCTCCAGGAGAGCTGGAGAGGGACTGGGGACAAGGGATGGAGGGACAGGACACAGGGAATGGCTTCCCAGTGCCAGAGG
>NW_026623352.1:1577242-1597409 GCF_030028575.1 Malurus melanocephalus
GTGGCAGCCCCAGGTTGTTCCATGTGCTCTCCCAGCTCAGGGTTTCACCCCTCCTGCCTGGGGCACAAGGCTGCTGTGTTTGTCCCTCTCTGTGCCAGGAGCAATCTGCTCCTCCGTGAACGCCGGGGGAGTCCCGGGCTCACTGATTGGTGTGGCAGGGTTTGAATTCTGCGCTGAATATGACTAATAATCCATGACCTGGCTGTGATTATAGATGAAAGCAAGCTGATGAAGAGACCCTGCAGTGGCACAGAAAGGAATTAGCCATTGTCTAAAGCCGGGGCAGCACCGGAGCATTTGGATTTCACATTGGAGATTCACGGGTGAATAATTCAGCACTCGAAAAAACGCTTCAGCCTCAGTGTGACATCTCCACATCTTCTTTCAGTGATATCCAAGACCTTAACTAAACATTGCTTCCCAGGGAGCTGGGGCAGCTGTCCAGATATTTTTCCTCTTAAATATCAGCATTCCAGATTGTTACCTGGATACGGATGGAGATTTGGACCGATATCTTAGGAGACGCAATCTCTCCCTCTTAATGCGGGATTTTGCCTTCAGAAATCGCCGCCGACATTCGGCRGAACCTGAAATCTTTCCAAGGAAAATGAAGAGATGTGGCTTTAGRTTTAATTGTTGCTTCCATCTAATGGGGTGATCTGCTCACGCCTGTGGAGCGGGGATGGGGTTGTTTGGGAATTTTGAATAAACGAGCCAATTCTCAAAGGGAAAATGTTGGTGGATTCTTGAATGTGAATAGGAAAGCAGAGGAAAAGTAGGTTGTGTATGAAACAGCCCTGAAAAATGGATGTTTTCTGCAGGGGCCCTATAACCCTATAACAAAATCCAGAGCTGTTAAATCTCTGCTTTTGGGTGGAAAGGAAGAATTAACCCGGAATGCAAGCGTTAAAGTGTTCCCACAACCTCAGCTCCGCTTCCTCCAGCGTATACATTAGTATAAGTCTTTAAATAAATGATCACATATTATTCCTCAAATAATTCATCCATTTTCTGAATTATTAGCTAAAAATGGATGGGATCTCATAATTGTCATCAATTCCAACTCCTTATCGGGCCTAATAAGTTCTTTTCTCGGTGTGATAAGTGTTTTGATCATTTCCTTTCCTYTTCCTACCTCCCCTGATTCCCTTTACAGTCAGATGCACTCGCTGCTTTGGTTGCACATCCCAGGATGGGAAGCTCTTTTACCTGTAAAATCTGGGATCCAGCTGTGCCAGCTGTGGGAAGGGACTCAGGAAAATAAACCCCAGCCAGTAGTGCTGCCTGTTTTTCYTAAATGTAGATTCCTTTTAGGCTCAGCCCCTGCACCGAGATGGTCTCAGGGAAAAATGATGATGATGATGTATTGAAGAGTTGCTCCCTGTTTGGGTAGTTAAAAGTTTTAAAAGCAAATGCAGAGGAGCAGAAGTAAGCCCAGCTTTGTGCTCCAGAGCTAAAAGCACRGGCGTTCCTTCCCGAGCACAGGGAATGTGCGGGAATTGCACAAAGTTGGAAGTTTAAAAAGGAAATCGTGTGGAAGGGCCCATCTGCTGTCAGTGCAGTCATTTGTATGTGCATAGAGAGGAAAAATCSTCGTGAAACTTGGGAGTTGTTCAGGAATATTCAAAGGATCTGGCTGGAAACCTGGATATAATGTCTTAAGGGAAGTTTGTCCYCCACATCCCCGTGGAACATCACCTGTTTTGGGGGATTTCTCACCGTTTCTTGCCTCTTTTCTGGCAATGCTGAGTTTCTTGAAGCTGATGGATGGTGGCCCGGGATTTAGCACATGGCATAGCCCTGCCCATGGGAACAAGATCAGCATTAAAGTCCCTCCCAACCCGAACRATTCTGGGATTCTGGGATTCCGTGTCCTGTAGTAAGGGAATGGCAGCAAGCACTGCCTGAACGAGTTTTTTGTGTAAAACAYGGGAGGAATGAGCCCTTCCTCCCCTTGCTCCAGCTTCATTCCTTCCTGTCCCTAAGCCAAGCACTCTGTTGTTTGGTTTCCTATCTGTGCTTTTRTGAAAATTATGTGTACTTTAGAAATTAACACTTTTTATCCGGAGTCCATGTTGGCTAATTGCTAATAAGAGACAAACGAGATTTGTTAAAACTTGTTTTTCTCCTATAAGATTGTTAATTTGAAGATATTAGAAAAGAGAAATGTTTACCCCACTAGGGTTACTGCAAATATCGYGATGAGCTTTCACATCCTCCTCCGGCACCAGCCTAATTACCCTCCTTAGTCCAAACTTCATTATATTACAAATTCATACAGGGAAAAATAAAAAAATCCTGTTTTCATCCTTCTTTTTTTAAACCTGGTGTTCTTTTTTTAAACCTTTTATTTAACAGGGAAAAGAAGAGAATATTTTTCACAGGGAAAGARGCAATGGTAAAGTTTAGGGCTGAGACTTTTCCTCAGCGTATCCCTGTGAAATTCAACTCTTTGTGCTGGTTTGGCTCTGCGTTAATCCATATCTCTAACCAAAATTGTACACACCCTTCTTCAGCTGAGTTATTTGATATTACCCACAGTGTGAGGGACTCTGAAACATCCCCTTTTCTCATCAGCTTTGTAATCTTAATGCACTTGACCTTGGTGTCTCCTGTTTCCTGATGAGGTTCACAGGAAGGGTTTGTTCAGCTTTTCAGAGGCTGGTTTGTCAATGGATCCCCAAATACAGCAGCAGAAAAGAGAGTCTGGGTAATAAGTTCATTTAAATGAAGCAATTCTGCCAGTCAAGAAATCTCCATCCCAAACTATTCTTTAATGGCTTTTGTTATTGTAGAGCAGGCTGATGTATAATTAGCTTTGGAGAGTCCTCGTGTTTTTGTGAGGTTAATACCCCGGGATCCTGCTGAATTTTCAACCTCTGCAGATTTATGAGAGTTGGAGTTTTTAATCATCCCACTCCCATTTTCTCAGAAATCCAGGCCCTTAACATTTCTGAGTTATCTTAACTTTATATCCAGGGATGGAGTGGAAAGGACATGTTTGGAATACAGTTACTGCTAGGGAGAGAAGGCAGAAAGCAACATCGTGGGCTGGCTTTGGGCATCTTTGGTACCTCAAGGGAGCTTGGAAAAGAGATGGAGAGAGGCAGGCAGGACAAGGGAGAGTTTTWAACTGCCAGAAGGGAGATTTAGATAGGAATGAGGAGCAAAAGCTTCGCTGTGAGGGTGGGCAGGCCCTGGCACAGGGTGCCCAGAGAAGCTGTGGCTGCCCCTGGATCCCTGGMAGTGYCCAAGGCCAGGCTGGACATTGGGGCTGGGAGCAGCCTGGGACAGTGGGAGGTGTCCCTGCCATGGCAGGGGAAGGGATGAGCTTTAAGGTCCTTTCCAATCCATTCTGTGTTTCTATTAATTAGAAATATTTTTACTTCTGGCCATCACAGCTGAACCCAAGTTTGTGTTCTTGCTCATTTTCAGCAGATGAAAATCTCCACCTCACTTGCCAGTGCTTTTCAAAACTATGCAGCTGCTGACACTAATTATTGCTTCATTTCCTTCCACTTCTGTAAAATATGAGAGGATGACCAAAAAAAAAAAAAAACAAAAACCCAGCAACTCTTCTTAATCATCCTCCCTTGCTCTTGGTAGCAGGAATTCTCTTTGTGCTTCTGGTCCTCAGAGTCTGTCACTCACTGCAGCCCTCCTGAGCCACCTGGGTTCCTTCATTCCTCACCCTTACTATTCCCAGGGGAATGTTTACCCGGCCCCAGGTGTGAATTCAGCCCACATTTGGCAAAAAGGGATATTTGTTTTTTCCTTACCTGAGTCATCAAGGTTCCCTCAGGTTCCTGATCTCTGTCAGTGGGGGTGCGGAGCAGAGCCGTGCTCATCTGAGGCCAACAACCTCTGCTTGTGGCCTTGGAATCCCTTCTCCATTCCCCCATAAGCCTCCCCTTCTCTCCAGTAATTCTCCCCTGACTCTTCCCTCCCTTGCTTTGCATTTTGGAGCTCTGCAGGCTTTGGCAGCTCTCCCTTCCCTAACTCAGGACAGTATTATGCTGAAATCCTCCACATTTCAGGCGTTCCCTCATGCGTTTCAGCTTCTCCAGGATTTTAATTGCCACCTTTTTCCCTTTGTGATACACTGCTGCTCTTGATGTCTGAGAATACATTACAGAGAAAGCTCCTCTGGTATTTAACATGTGCTTTGTCAGGAAGGCTGTAATTTTGTTCACTTCCTTCCTTTTGCCTCAAAGTTGTTTGTGACAGGTCTTGAAACACTCACACCTTATGTCCTCCCAGAGTAAGGTCAGAAACTGTCCTTTATTTCAGAGTTGGCTTTAAATAGCCTCTGCTTAATATCAAATCTGGGGGTCTGCTGGAGTTTGGGCTCTGCTRTAATTGTTGCCTCTGCTTTCAGCTGAGAAGTGGAGGCTTGCTATGAATATTAACAACTCATCCATCCTTTACACCTTCTGGGAACACACCAGTTCTGAGATTGTTTCCTCTTCTCATGTTTTTTGTGTACTCCCATTTTCTCTGCAAGCTCCTTTTTAAATGAATTTTATTTCCCCCCTAGATTTATTCCTAATTGGAGGCTTTTATCTGTATTGATACCTGAACCTGTTCTCAGCCAACACTGGCTCTGTCAAGCTTTACCTTCTTGTAGGGTTTTAGATGTCTCACTGCTGGGCCTGACCCACAAAACCCTTCCTTGTTCCCTGTTTCTCCTTCACTTGGTCCCTTCTCCCACATACTCACCACAGTGGGTCGGAAAAGCCCAGGGAACTGCTGGGAGATGCAATTTCCTTGTGAGATTTTCCTGTGAAAAGAGCTTTGAAAACAGAACCCCCAATTCCAACATCCCTTTCATGGCCTGGAGCAGCAGAGGGCAGAGGAGGAGGAGGAGGATGGTTTCACACCATACCTTTCCTTAGGAACTTCACCCTTCCACCCTCTCACTTCTGGAAACCTCTGGGGACGCTGAATTTTTGCCTTATTGTGGGCAAAATTCAGAGATCCTTGGCGTAAGCAGAAATGTGAATTCATGGAATCAGAGCTTTACTCAGAGAGGTGCTGTGCTAGAGATGTGGTATTAAAACACACCCTCGTTTGCTGGCAGGGGAACATTTGGAGCACTTTATCCACCAGTTCTGAAATTATAGGGGAAAACAAGGATCACATGGAATCCCTGGAATAAAAAGGATCAGGGAATGTCACAATCTGGTCAGAAAACACCATCCTTCAGGTCAGGAAACGAGCAGCCTGGCAGTGCTGTGGCTTCTGCTGCTGCCACACTTCCTCCATGGGAAATTCTGTGCTGTGTCCTGCCTTGGGACTGAAGAGGGAAAAAAGGGGAAAAAGAACCCAGGAATAACCCAACCACCTGGATATTGTCCTCTGCAGARCTCCAGCTGCCCATGTCAGCCCAGGAGGAGGTGTGGGCTGTGATGGCCTTGCTGCTGAGAGGAGCTGGGTGCTCGGGGACAGAGCCTGGAGGGGACAGAGAGGAGGCTCAGGATTTTGGGGAGAACCTGGGTCCTGTTCCCAGGCAATTCCTGGCCCTGAACTCTGCTCTGAGCTGCTCCTGAAGTCCTGCAGGGGCAGGAGATGTGGTTAGGAGGAGCACGGTGTGTTCCTCCTCCACCCACGGGGAGAGCTGAATCCTCTCCTACTATTACTCCACTGACTGTAAATATCTTGGAGACATTTACATGGTATTTCTTTTTAAGTATATAATGTTTTCATTCAAAAGTATCACAATTCTTAAAAGACCTGTCAGAGGCTCTGACATGTAATTAATTTCTCTAAAGCTCTTTTTTTGAAAGATACAACTGCATATATAGAGCACCTGCACTTATTCACAATTCTGCAGAAGAAAAATCCGCAGCTTCTCCTTTTTCGCTTTCTTCCCCCACTTCTCCATAAAAAGCTTCTCCTTCACATGGACTCTCCCTCTCCATCTCCCCTCATGAGCTACAGCCCTCAGGATGTAGAAGCTGTGTGTGAACAGGGGCTGGCACGTTGGKTTTCGCTGGGTGTGAGTGACCTTTTGTTTGTTCAGCTTGAAGCCAAAACACTCCTGCAACTTTCATTCCAGAGCAGCCTTCCCTAACTCAGAATCATGTCCATCTCACAGAAATCCCAGGTGTGGAGCTGGGCTTCCAGTCAGGTTCCTGGGCTGGTTTTTATTTTTATCTGGTAGGYTTTTTTCCCCTCCTCTGCCTGGGAGAAGAGTATTGAGCTCTGTGGTGTAATGGTGCCCAGGAAATGGGAATGAGGTGGTGTTTGACCAGCAGTGGGTCAGTGTCTGTATTTATAGATACACAGAGATATAGATACATGGATTTCAGTGGCCAGGCACTGCATTCTGTGGCAATCATGGCCAGCTCATTGGCTTTATCCCATCAGTGCACCCAGGGCAGCCCTGTGACCATCCCTGACCCTGCTGGAAAATGCCGTGAGCCAAACCACTGCTGCTGCCCAAGGAAGAGTCTGCAGGGAGTCYTCGGGGGCAGGAAATCTCTGCAAATCTCTGGTCCTTGGCACAACTCCTCCTTGGGGATCATCTCCCCACAGCACCTCTGACAGAGTGAAATGATGGACCTGTGCACTGTGTTAGCATCCACTCAGGAAATCCCCACCAGTCTGGGGGGAAATGGGCATTTTCTGGCTGACCAAGAGGCAAAGCAGCTTGTTGCTGTGTTTGTAGAGGGCAGCTATGGAGCAGATGCATTTTTTGGTTGTATGAAAGGGTGGCATTTCCCCTTTTGCCTTTGTGAAATCCGTGTTGATAGGAACACTCTTAAATCCAAAGGTTTGGATGGGTTTAAGTGAACATCAGGTCCATCATTTATGTCACTGGAGGTGAATGTGGAGACATGTGGAGGATTTTTAGCGCTGCAATTCGGGCATTTCCTTCTCTGGTCAAGGGTTCCTTCCAATCCCGATCACTTTGGAGTTCTGTGATTTTATGAATTTATAGAAGAAGAAATAATCTGGTTTTGCTCCAAGGAACTGGTGACGGGATATCCCAGCAGRATCTTGCTCTGTGTTGGGGGCAGGTGGGGGCTCAGCTGGGACATGGTTCTCCAGCCACCTTTGCCTCCACTGCAGCAACACCAACACCCTTAAAACTTCCTGAGTATCTCAGGAGGGTTTTTAAAAGAGAATAAAAATGTCTTTGTTTGTTGGGGTCCTGGGCTGAAGGACCTGCCCCAAGGCAGCAGGGGTTTGTGGCAGAGAGCTGATTGTGGTGCTGGGTTTCTGTGTGCACATGGGCTCATCACTGACAGGTTTTGTATGGCCCTGTTAGCACTGGAAATGGGAAAACTGACAGGAAATGGGAGGATTGGGGAATTTCCTCTGCTGTGGTGCTGAGGGTTTTTAGAGGCCCTTGCAGTCTTTCCCCTGAGCTGAGTGCTGGGGCTGAAAGGGCTTTCTCCGGGTCACTGAGCCCTGTGAATTGCTGCCACAGCCCTGCACGCTGTCCTTGTGCCCATTAATTTGTCCATCCTGTGCTCCAGCCCTGGATCATTGCTCAGCTCTCTGTGGCTCCTTCCCCATCTCCTCCCTGAGCTGTGGCTGCAGTGCCAGCTGTGATCTTTGCAGTCCCTGGTGCAATCAGACAAAGTCCTGTTGGGTTCTTCCTGAGGACTGGGGGTGCTGTGCCCGTCCTTGAAGCACAGCCAGCCCCGCTGGGCTCCATCCTCCTCCTCCACAGACCCACAGCTCCTCCAACCCTGTGTCTTCACCCATCCCCTCCGCCCGCCAGCCTCTTCCTCCATCCACTCTGGCTCCACTCAAGTTCACAAACTTCAGGCTGGTGCCTGATTTTGCTCCTTCCAGCTCTTCTCTTCAGTGCCCTGACACATCTGAAATTGTATTCTGTCCTTTCATACTCCATTCTGCAGATGACTCTGTGTTCTGTGCCCTCCTGCTACCTGGTGTATTCTCTGCCCGCTGCCTTTGTCCCCCACACTCTCCTGGTTTCGTTTTTCTTCCCTGGGACCCAGCTGTTCTCCTCCCCTTTGTTATCCCCAGCCTTCTCTTTGTTCCTGTTCTGCATCAYGTCCGGCCCCTTTGTCAGCTTTTCTTTCCCAGGTGCTGCTGTTTCCCCTGTCCCTCTCGGGGTCTCACTTTTCCTGGTCCCACAGGACCCTTGTTCAGCAGCTCTCAGCAAACCTGGSTTGTCTGTCCCGTTTGTACTCAATCTCTGCCTGACCCACAGGAGATCCCACACCTGGACCCTTCCCAGCTCTTCCCATCTGGTTTTTGGAGCTCAGCTCTGCTCTTGGGGTCGCTGCAGCTGAGAAGTGTTGTCCACAAGCTCAGCCCCTTTGTTGTTACATTTCATTGTCTTCATTGTCTACCCCAGCCTTTGGATCTCATCTACTGGGAGCATCCCTTGTGTGTTTCCCTCCTTATGCACACACAGCCCAAAAAAATCTTAATAACAGGAGATTAAAAGTCTGTGAACTCTCTCTTTGTGCCAGTTTGCTCGGCTGCCTGCGTGCCTGTTGCTTGCCCTCTGTTCCCTGCTYTCTCTGTGAAGGTTTGATCCCTAAAACAACGCTTACCTGAACCAGGGGCCAGACAAAGTGAAGAGAATAAAAGCAGACAAATTTAATCCAGGCCCACTGGTACATTGAGGGCAGGCAAAGCCTCCTCCTGAGGCTGCACCCAAAATGGACCCCGAGTCACAAGGTTTTCACCTTTTATCAGTTCTGTCTCATGATGATGTCACCCACCTCAAGCTCCCCCCAATTCTCTGTTGTTTCCATATTTTGGGGCTCTGAGGCAGTGAAGTGTCCTTGGATTTCAGGCTCAGAAAGGAATTGTTTTGTCTAAAGATGGGAGAGCAGGAGCTTTAGTGCTGTGCWCTGGAGAAGGACAAGAATACAGATACTGAAAATATAGAAACTAAAAATCCTAAGGCATCAGGTTGGCCCTCGAGTATCCATCAGAATGAAGCAAAAAYAGACTCCTTCCTCACAGACCTGTCTGCAAACCACTCAAAGCACCGACATGAGCAGGCAGAGGTGTGGAACCCACGGGTGGGGTCTGCCCCTTCCTCCCTCCCTCGCTGGCAATCCCAGCAGGAATTGGATGGTGCCATCCTTTCCTTTCAAATGCTCGGGCTCTCCCTCGAGGAGCTCGCTGCTGCTGTGTGTCCAGGGTGCTGTTTCCTCCCTGGAGATGTTTTGCGTGCTGGAAGTGACAAATTCACAGTCTTGGGGAATTCCTGTTCCTGCTTTTGTCCTGTTTCATTCATTGCAGGCGGTTCCTGTACCATGGTGTGATGATCCGGGGTGTTCTGGTGCCATTTTACACCAAATCCATGTAAACCCAGGGAGAATCAGGTCAGCAAAGATGCTGCTGGTGCTCCTGAGCTCAGAGCTTCAGCTCTCAGCTCATCACACCCATAAACAGAGGCTTGGCTTGCAGGATGGACCTTCCCACAGAGCCCTGCATCAGCTCTTACCTCTCAACCTGCATCCTGGGCGTTAAATATTGACCAGGGAGGAAAATGTCTGTAGTGTCCCTGTTTGGGTTATGTGCTTGGATGCCTTGAAATGCTGCCGTGATTCTGTGAATATAAAACTCATTAAATACTTAAATAATGATCATACTCCAAGTCCTTTCGAGGACTGAGGCCGTTCTCCTGGCAGGACCTTTCCCCTTTTACTTTGCATGGATCCAGGGAGAGCTCAGAGSCCCTGCCAGGGCCTAAAGGAGAGCTGGAGAGGGACTGGGGACAAGGGATGGAGGGACAGGACACAGGGAATGGCTTCCCAGTGCCAGAGGGCAGGGATGGATGGGATATTGGGAAGGAATTGTTCCCTGGGAGGGTGGGCAGGCCCTGGCACAGGGTGCCCAGAGAAGCTGTGGCTGCCCCTGGATCCCTGGCAGTGTCCAAGGCCAGGCTGGACATTGGGGCTGGAGCAGCCTGGGACAGTGGGAGGTGTCCCTGCCATGGCTGGGGTGGAATAGGATGGGCTTTAGGGTCCCTTCCCACCCAACCCGTCCTGTGATCCCTCAGCCCCCTCCCCAGCAGTCCCCCAGCCCATGTGCAGGGCCAGTGGTGCTTCCCTGGTCTGCTGGGCACCCTCTGGTTCTCCCGGGGCCRACAATATTTTATTAATATCTTCATTAATAGATATTTTGAAAAAAAACTTAATTTATTAATACTTCTATTAATTAAGGCCCATTTAACAGGCAGGAGATATTATCAAGGAGGCACGAGGCTGGAGCTGTCACTGGCAGACACAGAGCAGCTCCCACGCTCCGACATTAATCTCCTTCCTGGAAAAATAACTCGGAGCTCTGCTCCAGCTTTTAGAGCCTCTCCTGCTCCAGCCCGCCAGCAATGAAAGGCCACGGAGGGGGCTCAGGGTGTGGGGAGGCTGCTGGCACAAGAGGGGTTTGAGATGGGGATTTGCATCAAAGGAAAACTCTCGGGGTTAGTTAAATATTCCTCTAAATATGCAAAGGAATGGAGTTACTGATGCTTGTTATTCTTATCTTCCTCTCGGTGTCACAACATCTTTAAGTTGGGTGAAGGTTTCACTTACTGAGGCGGTTGTAAAGATTTCACGTTAATTAAGAGGACTCCACTGCAAATCTGAATATGAATGAAGGTTGGCTGCTGAACCCCAGGGCAGTGAGTGCTGTGGGAACAGCAGACATTGACAAATGTTGATGTGAAAAATAAAAAGCCAAACGAAAGAAACAAACAGAAAAAAAAAAACCCTAAGAAAAACACCTAAACCAATGCTGCAATCKAGTACCTGTTCTGAGACAGAGAAAAAATTGAATTGCCAGAAGGGAATAAAATAGATTTTGAATTGGATTTGCAGTCAAAGAGATGAGATTCTGTCCATAAGAAGCACTGGTGAGGGTTTCCAGTGCCACCCCTGCCCAGGTTTGAGCCACATCACTCCCTCTCTGCAGGCGGGCGGTGGCTTTAGAGGATGGGGGGGAAGGGGGACGATCTGGGCTGGGTCCCCATCTCGGGTKTGTTGCTCTGGTGAAGCCCCAGCACAGCCTCCACTGCTCATCACAARCTGGAGGTGAAGCTTCACCCACTGGGGACATTGGGGTCTGAGGAATGAGGCTTCCAGGGATGGAGCTCTGTGGGGAACAGTGGGACACAGATACTTTTCCACCAAAAACTGCTTTTTTGGGACATTTCCCATACCTGCCAGTGCTTGGGAGGGCAGTAGCTGATAGAGTGGGTGAGCAGCTCTCACTCCAGTATCTGTGGTTTTTCCCAATTCCGTTGTAGAGTTGATGAACTGGGATGAATCTTCTCCATCTCTCCATGATCCCTCTGGAGAAGGATGAGCTTTCCTGGCTGCCCATCACCAATCTGCTTTGGCAGGGCAATTTTGGGTGCTGTGGAGGSTCCTGCAGAGGGGCTGAGCCCCTCTCCACCTCCCAGAGCAGCACTTTGGAGGAGGAAATGCTGATACACAACATTTTCACCTGGCTGAAATACACAGGACCTGGCTTTTGGAGTGGAAAACAGACAAGTTGAGAGCCTAAATAAATTGGATTTGTCCTTTTCAGGAGGGTGCAGGCGGTGCGCGAGGCTACACGGGGGCGTTTTATTGTTGTTATTTTTTATTCACGGTTCTTTGAGCTGATCCTGGGGATTGCACTGACTGCGCTTGTGTTTCTGGAAATGTGCAGGTTGGCCAGATGCAGCGGGGCATGGAGTGAACAGAAAGAGGTTAAATTGATGGATGACCAACAAGAGCAGGACTGTGCCTCAGAAGACCAAGAAACGATCCTGATTAATGGGGTGAAAGAAAATGGTAAGGAACTTAATTACGGTACACGAGGGAGCAGCGACAACTTGGAAGCCAACTCGTTTTCCTAATTCCTTCTGTGCATTTCATATCAGCAGTTTGTGGGCATCTCTGCAATGTGGAGCAGGGAGGCAAAATGGGTGTTTTCTGCACAGGAATCACTCCAGCCATGAATCTACACCTCTTTAGGCCTTAACAAAAAATGCTTTTGCCCATGCATGGCCATGGCTGGAAATGCTTATGTGCACRTGCAGTTTGAATTGGAGATTTTACTTTGGTTTCTTAAGGGAGAAAAAGGGTCATACAGGACTTTGTAGCCCCTCTGTCTGTTGGGAACCTTTTCCTCTGTGAGCATTGTGAACCTGTTAGCCAATATTAGCAAAATTTGGCTGAAGGATACTGAGTCCCTACAAACTGAGGGGAAATTAGAGATTGGGTAGGAGAAAAAAGACAGGATTAGTGGGAAGGGAAGGTTGGATTTGTGAGCTCRTTATTGCCTGTGTGTCATGAGTCACCACATGGCATTCCCAGTCCTGAATCCCTCTCCTGCATGGACAAGTTTTGCTCCTGGGAGCCACCAGGTCATTCCAGCGGCCACCAACATCGGTGGGGAAGGATCAGCCCCTTCCAGCAGCCTCCAGAAATGCCCAACTTTGTCTGTGTCTGTTTCATCGATTCCATATTTGCTTTCAGAATAACTAATTAGTGGTAAGGGTGCTCAGCTGTCTGAGCCCCTGATTGAAATAAATAAACCTCTGAGCATTTTCTGAGGTCGCTTGGGCTGTAGCCTCTGGCCACRGTAAATGCAGAGGGGAGGCACAGCCTGATGCTCTCATTCTTCAAGGTGTCTCATGTTGAATTTCATGGCTTTTTACATTTTGTCTTGGCCCATAAATCTTGAGATAGATAGATAGATAGATAGATAGATAGATAGATAGATAGATAGATAGATAGATATATTTTATTTATATATAAATTTGATCCTGTTAGATATCAAGCACTTGGTCCTCTGACATCTTCTATGTTCACGTCTTTCTGTCAGCACCAAACAAGGTGGTAGAGACAAATGTTCTTTACCAAAACCTTGGGGCAGCTCCAGCCACGTGGGTCCCCATGAGGACCCTGCAGCTCATGCTGGTGGCAGTGATGCTCACATTTGTAATTTGGGAGAGATCTGTCCCTGCCAGCCCATCTCCTTCCTGACTACACAGGGTAAAGCTGCCACGGGATTTTGTGGCCGTGGTCCCCTTGTCTGATCCAGTGGGCAGCAAAATCAGGGCTGCCCTGCCCAGGAAGGAGAGGGGTTTCTAGAAACTCGTAGTGCCTCCATGGAATTCGGTTAAACAGGACTGAGAAAGGGCTTTAGTCAGAGAGCTATAGAGTGGCTTAGGGTAGAAGGGACCTTAAAAAGCCCACCCAGTGCCACCCCTGCCATGGCAGGGACACCTCCCACTGTCCCAGGCTGCTCCCAGTCCCAATGTCCAGCCTGGCCTTGGACACTGCCAGGGATCCAGGGGCAGCCACAGCTTCTCTGGGTACCCTGTGCCAGGGCCTGCCCACCCTCCCAGGGAACAATTCCTTCCCAATATCCCATCTCAGCCTCTCCAGTGTCAGTTCAGATTTCCAGTTTGAACAGGGCTKTGTGGGAGTTGCTGCTGAACCCAGGGCCAGGAGCCAGCACGACGCTCTGGTGCCGCCACCTCCCCGTGCCCATGTGCTGCTGGGAGGGTGCTGAGTGGAACTGGGAAAAGTGGTTTTGCCTCTGCAGCATTTTCTGTGTGAACTGTACTCCCTTGGAGCATCGGTTGAACAGACGCCTGATTTTAGGCTGATACAGAGCCCCAGAAAATCAGGTTTTGGCATTTGTATTTCCCAAGAGTTAAGTTCACTCACACAAGTATAAACTTAAAGAAACGCCCAGAGACAGTTTATTTTATATAATAGCAGCTTTGCCTATTGAATGCAGCTTTTGAGATTGAATTTCAGCTTTCTGCCTCCCCCTTCTCTGAGTCTTACAGCATTCACAGACATTCTTCTTTTATCCTCAAATTTTCCATGCTTCCTGTCAGCTCCAAGCTGATCTTTATTTTATTTTACTTCTGAAGTGGAACTGCACTGGTTAATTTGTTTTGGTGCTTAAGGAAAAAGATACCACCTCTGCATTTCTGATCTGAAGACTGGTGGGAGGGACTCCAAAAGCAGCTTTTTWATTTATTTCCTTTTTTTAACCCTTTTCAAGCACAACCCAGCCTGGCCTTTTCCAAGCTGTGCACGCTGAAGATGCTGACAGGCATGGTATTGCACTTCTGGTGTGAATTAGGGAGTCTTTGGGAGAAGGTTTGAAGTCCTGGGAGCACCGCCAGGCTCCAACTTCAGTTTGTACTTTGCTCAGACTTCACTGATGGCTCCATCCCTAGGGCCTCTCCCACAAAGCTGATGGGAATGTTTGGGATGAAATCTGGGGAATTTTGACCTCCTGCTTGGCACAGGCAGGCATCCCACTCCTTCCATGGCATCCTGTTCCTTTCTATCCTGATGAGAGCCCTGGGGGGTTTTCCATCGTGCCAGTGGTACCTGTGCCAGCACAAACCTCCCCTTCCCAGGCTGCCAAGGATGCAGGAGATTCCCTTTCCCATCAGTTTGGAATAAAACCACTTGTGGAGGATCACAGCCAAATCAATCSCTTCAGATGCCCCATTTAATGCCACGTCCTGGTGCTGCAGTTGTGTTTTCAAGCATTTCTCCCTCCTTGGAAAGCTTCTGCTCTCGCCCCTTGCCTTCAGTGGAGCCACCAAAAAGGAAAGACCTGAGCCATGACAAAAGCACTGGGCTCCGAGCAGGCAGAGCTCTCTGGCTGGGATGAATGCACTCATCGGAATATATTTTTTTTTAATACAGAGATATCAGAGCGTGTTCATGGATRAAAAGACATCGTATTTAAATTTCAAGGGTCATATCGTCCGTTGAGCCAGGAGTCAGATAAAAGTACATTCATAACTTTATTCTGCCATAAAAGAAGCGCAACGAGGTAAAACTAAAAAAAAAATCCTTAGGTTAAAAAATCCTTACATGACCAAAAAGGCATTTTTAGCGATTAGGGAAGAATGGCAAACCCCACAATCCTTCTAACAATAATTGCTTTAAACTCTGTGTTATCTTCTGCTTTCCCTTGGCGTGGACAGTGACAAAAAGACTGCTGGGTTTCTAAAATCAGCCGTCACTTCCTGACTCCGGAGCAATAAAGCAGCTCAGGTGTGTGCAAGCTCAGACCCCGCAGGGGCGGGGTGCTTTGTTTCTTTAAGAATCTTATTTTTCCACTAATTTTTTCAATGTTAATGAGAACATTTTTATTAGGCTCGTTTTGTTTTTTTAATAACATTGTGAGGTTTGAGAGGCAGTTTCCAGGTAACCATATGGATATGAGGAGGGAAGAGCGGATGGGTTGCRTGTTTTCAACGTGCTCTTGTAGCTCTTCCAGCTGGCTGCGAGGAGCAGCGTGTTTACCTCTGCCTGCCGTGCGCATCGCCGCGTTAATGGGATCCAGGAGGGAAGGATCGTTGGGAAGGGCTTCCCAAAGGGTGCTTGGGAAAAGTCACCACCAAACCCTGGGAGAAGGGGAGCGGGGCRGCAGCCCGAGGAGACCCGCAAGGGTGGTAACCCCTCTGTCTGTTTCTGTTCCTCTCGTCCCTCCTTTCCCGCAGAGTCGCACGCCCTGGACGGCGATGAGAGGCCCTGCAGCGCTGCCGAGGCYGCGGCGCCGTTCCCAGCGCTGAGCGCGGCGCCCCGGGAGAGCCCCGCGTGCCACCGCGCCGCGCCRGCCAAGAAGCCGTGCCTGCTGAGCCCCCCGTCACCGCTGCGCCTCACCGATGTCCCCGAGCACGCCTCCGACGACTCCTCCGCCCACGCCATCTCCCTGACGTCCTGCGTGACCAAGGGCATGAGCTCCTGGTCGCTGCCGGGCGACTGCGAGAAGGCTCCTTTCACCATGATGGAGCCCGGGGGGATGTCGGCGCTGACGGGAGACTGCCTGATGCAGCCGAGCCGGACCTGTCTGGGCTGCTTTATTGAATCCAAGGACGGCATTGATGCGGAGCCAGGAATAAGCTTGAAAGTGGGGGATATAAATAGGGATTATGACACCTGTTCGGTCTCTGATATAGGGATTCACTGCATGAGCACAGGAGAAACCATGAGATATGGGGATCAACTGCTTTCAGACCAGCTTTTAAGCTTCCCTATGCATAAATCGAGGGCAGCGGACAAAAGAGATGCAGAAAAATCTGACAGTGATTCAGAGGACCCCACTCAGAAAAATTATTACGAGGGATTACTATTAGACAAATGCAATGGTGAGGAACCTTTACTAACAAATCCCAACCAGGAATGGGGCTATTTTGAATCTTTCATTAGTGAAAGTAAAATTGAGCTGCTTGACCTCTGCTCCAAAAATGAGCTTTCTGTAAATCTGTTTTCTGAGGAAGACGTGGATAATTACATGTTCGATGATGACGATTCCACCTTGGGAAGTGATGTCTGCTCCCTAAAGATTAGATACGAATCTTTCCAGGACAACGTGCGGGAGAAGACCAACACCCTACAGGAGGATGCCCAGTTCAACTTTTTCCCCAGCGTGTTCAGCAACTGCACCAAAAGGGACAGCAGGAGCACCCTGAAAAGGGGGCCCAGCAGTGCCACCGACCCTGCTCAGTTCAAATCCGAGGAAGGCATCATCTGGGGGGAGGAGGAGGAGGAYGGCGAGGAAGAGGATGGCGAGGAGGAGGAGAAAGCTGCCTTAAATAAATCCTGCAACAGCACGGAGATGGTGCAGTACGTGGGCTCCAAGAGGAGCCACTTCTTGGACTCGGTGAATTCCACGGAGGACTCCGGGGAGTTCAGCGACGACAGCACCTGCACGGAGTCCTCCTTCGACGTGCTGCGGGACATCAAGGACTGCAGCCGGTACCTGGCCCGTGACCACTCCGGCTCCTTCATCCAGCAGAACTATGGGCTGCGGGCRAAGAGGAAAGTGCGATACAGCGACGACTACCTGTACGATGTGGACTCCATCGAGAACGAGAAGATCCTGGACAAGAAGGAGTGGCTCCCGGACGGGCCCAAGGARGAGGACGACGATGAGTGGTGCCCCAAGAAACGGCGAAAAGTCTCTCGCAAGGAGCCCCCCGTGATCATCAAGTACATCATCATTAACAGGTTTAAAGGGGAGAAGCATATGCTGGTGAAGCTCAGCAAAGTGGATGCCAACGAGACAACTGTTACTCTGAACGAGGAGCTGCTCAGCAAATACAAGAAGCTGGCCCCACTGAAGGGCTTCTGGCAGGAGAGGCAGCAGAGCCGGCTGGATTTGCTCAGATCGTCTCTCTATCACAAGCAGAATTTCTATCTTAACGGCTCAGATGCTTCGTTCCTCCCTCACCCACGGAAGCGAAAATGCAAGCTAGCAAACAGGCACCGGATTCAAAGAATTAAAGCCATCGAGCAATCAGTGAACAAGCTGGGCTCTTGCTCCTCTGATCACAAGCAGCCTTGCAGCAGTAAGGAGGACGTGGGCCTGAAAGGGCTGCCRGCGTTAGCCATCGCCACCCCCAGCTGTGCCAACGGATTGCACGTCCACGACATCGCGGGCATCGCCGTGAAATGCAAACCCCAGGAACGGGAACACAAGGGCACGGAGCGGAAAGTGCTCCGCAGAATCAAATTCAAAAGTGAAGCCAGGTTGAAGTGCAAGAAGATCAAAGCTGCCACCAGTACGGCGGAAGAGTCCCCGGCGCTGGAAAACCAGGACTCCGCAGCGYGTCTGAAGGATGAAAACAGTCCCTGTGCTTCAGACAGCTCCCATCTCCCAGAGTGCCACGAGGATAAGATTGCTAAAAATTCTCCTTTCCTACCATCCACCTCCTCTTCAGACAAGCCTCTGCCATCTGCTAATATCACCACCAATGTACCCCTGATCCCCGGAGGGTATCTGCAGACGTTGTTAGATGCTTCGGATCTGTCGAGCAACACCGGGATCCCGTACTTCGCCCAGCACCCGTCCGAGCAGCAGCAGCACCCACTCCCCAGCATCATCCCGCCGGAAAAGCCCTTCCCATCTCTGCAGCCAGCGCAGAGCTGCGTGCTCTCCCCGCCCTCCGAGTCGGAGCTGCAGCAGTCACCCGGCCACTTGGAGATGGAGCAGGGCGGCTTCGGCGGCATGTGGCCGGCCAGCAAGGGCGGCGAGCGCCAGGACTTCGCCGGGGACATGCCGGAGGCGGCCGGAATGCCAAGCGAGTTCGCGCCGGGCACGGACGGCCTCCCCGCCTCTGGATACACTCAAGTCAATCTGAATAGCGGCAAATTGCTATACCAAAAAAATTACATGCCGGATAGCCAACAAGTGCAGTCTGATGATTCTTATCAGTCATGTCATTTCAATAATGGAGAGGGGCGCTTTCATTTCCAACGAGGTACACTCAGTACGGATGATGGCAGGCTCATTAGTTTTGATTCAGTGGGTTCATTGTCAGTTAGTTCTAGCAATTACAGTTCTTTAAGTTTAAAGTCTTGTGAAAAGGACGGCGAGGATGATATTAATGATGATTTCTTGGCCCACTGCAGTCCCAAGCTGGTGATCCAGCAGAGCATAGATGAAATCACCCCTCTGAAGGAGTCCACGGACCTTTTAGACATTTCCAACTTCACGCCTGATAGGTTCCGCCAGTCGTCGCTTTCGGAGATGTCCCCTCCGGACACTCCCAACCTGTCCCCGCAGATAGCTGGCTCTGATGCCAAGCCTCTGGGCACCCTGAAGGGTTTTCAGGAGAGCCCCCAGGCTGCCCTCAACAGCTCCGAGAAGGTCAAGTGGAACTGTGGGGTCCTGCAGACCGAGGATCAGGCAGATAATGGGTTTGCTTTAAATAATCACCAGTTCCAGTTCCATATGTTCAACGATGAAGATTCTGTCAGCCTTCTCGAAAAGAGTCCATGCTTGTCAACGTTTAATGAGCCATCTGGTCAAATTAGCACCAATAGCAAAGTGTCAAAATCGAAGAGGAAAAGTTCATCCAGCAAGAATGTGGGTACAAACCAAAGCTCTTCTCAGAAAGCCACCCGGAAAAAATCGCCCAAAACCAACAAAGGAACCGATAAGCCGCAAGGGAARAACTCCAGGCAGGCACCCAAATCCACCAGGAAAGGGAAAAATGTGGCGGGAGTCAACGGTGAGAAGGCTCCGGCCGTTGGTGGCAGGGCRGTCACTCAGCTGGGCACTGTGGCCACGGCCACCAAGGGTGTGGCCGAGGGCACTCAGCACTGCGGCCCGGCCGGGGTGAAGCTGGGCAAGCACAACGGGCTGTCCGGAGAGTGGGCGCTGGGCAAAGAGGGGGGCACGGGCTGGTCGGAGGCCAGCCTGGCCAACGCCACCAGCCTCCTGGACGACGACCAGAGGGAGTTCGAGGAACCTTCCAACATCCTGTCCAACATCGCATCGGGAATGGCCGACGTCCAGAGGTTTATGATGGCCTCCATCGAGCCCTTGTGGGGGCCCGTCGGCCAAAACAGCGTTCCAGACATATTCCGGTCACCGGAGTCCAACAGCCTGAAACTGAAAACTCTTAAAATTTTGGCAGGGACGTCCCAGGAGTCGAAGAAGAAGGCGAACGGGGGCTCGCCAGGGGCGGCGAAGAACCACAAGTCAAACAACAAGGGCTCGAGCAAAAACAGCAAAGCCGTGACCTGCGACCCCGGTCGCCCCAACTGCTCCACCGGGTTCACCACGGACATTCACGCTCCCTTTTTTGATAAAAACTATAGTAACCTGAGCACTTTAGGCAATAATGGACCTACCCATAAAAAACTCTACCGTCATAAATCCAGTTCGAAATCACTGAGGGATGAGAACTGTAAAATCAAGCGGACGGACCGCGAACAGCCCCACAAGGACCCACCCGTGACAGCTGCTTTTGAGAAACTGAGGTAATGCTGCACCAAACTGGCTGGAATGCCCCTAACCTCCCTCCCACCTGCTAGGCCCGCTGTTCCTCAGTTTTTCCTTCCTGAAAGCAAAAGTTTGCATGAAAAAAAAAAAAAAAAGACATTCCCCTTTTACAGTTTTGGTTGGTTTTGGTTTTGGGGTTGGTTTCTTTTTTTGTTTGTTTGGTTTTTTAATTATTATTTTTAAATGCATGAAAATACTTATGACTTGCAAGCTACCTAAAAGAATGACCAATTTTCTGGCTTGGCTGGGGTTAAAAAAACTAACAAGGCTACTCTTTTCTGCTGTTTGGCTTCTTCAGTTTTTAATTACTTATTTATTGGGGGAAAAACAAAAAACTAAAAAAAAAATACAAACCATGATTACACACTCTTTTTAATGATTTTGATGAGGAAAGACTTTTTTT
>NW_026623352.1:1597844-1603592 GCF_030028575.1 Malurus melanocephalus
TGACAAGTCAATTTTTTTCTTCTTTTTTTGGTATGTTTTTTTTTTTTTTGGTTGTTTTTTCTTTTTTTTGCCCATCGGTTCCTTTTCGAAATCTGCCTTGTGGTCTGTTGAAATGTAAGTGCTGAAATGAAGAGTTTGAAATTGTGGGAATTTTATTATTTGAAAGCAAACCTAATCTGGTATTCTCTGTGAAAGACTGTTTTAAAAGTYATACTGTTGTACAGTAGTTTATGCACTATTACCCACAACAACAAAAAATTGTGCCAAACTATGAACAAGTGACTGTATTGTATATATTTTTACTTCTCTATCAACATTGGGTTGTGAGTGTTTTCTGCAGCTATGCCTTTTGATTTTACTAGAAACATTCCAGTTGTTAAGTACTAACCACCCCCCCTTCGAAAGCACCTGTAACTCACGACGAAAATGATATTGTTCACTGATACAACTTACCAAAAGTTTTATGGACATGACTAAAAGTGTGCCAAATTTACTTACCTCATTTCATGGATTCACCCTGTGGTTTAAAGCTCATAAAGGGAAAAAAAAAAAAAAAAAGAGAAAAAGGAAAAAAAAAGGGGGAAAAAAAAAGAAAAAAAGGAACTTTGAAACTGATGCTGGGAAATGGTAACGTCCTCTCTTTGAAACCATGAGCAGAAAAACTTAATGGTGAAATGTTGAGTTTCATTATAGGAGAGAGTTGCAATGGTGGAGGAGTTCAGAAAACCACTGACGGTAAGTTTGCCAGGAACTCAAGTGTCTGCATCTAGAGACTACAGAACAGCTGCTTTTCAAGTGTCTGTTTTCTTAAAGCAAAACCTGTAGCTGAAGATCATTTGAAATGCAAAATTACATTGCTAATTCTTTGTATCTCAGTTTTATATATTTTATAAGAACCTGGGATAAATTCTAAAATAGGTATAAAAACAGAACTAATACATTTCATACATTGAGTGCTATTTACTTTTCCTTTGAGTAGTTTCTTAAAACATTTTCGATGCAGAGCCTGTCATAAGCGCTCTCCTGTCATAGCTTTGGTGTTTCCTCCATGTCTAACCTTGYGATGCCAATATAGGTTGAACTTTCAAAAGCAGAGTCATTCATTTTAAATACAACTCTGAACCTTTTCTTTGATTCTGTTCGTGAAACAAAACCAACCAACGGAGCTATTTGTGATCTCACCAATCAGGGCCGGATCATGACTGGACTTTATTAAGACAGCGAAAAGTTTTGAATGCTAAATGAATTCTCAAAAGGCCTTATCTGTAACCCTCCACACCACACCCTCGCCCTCCACGAGAATAACGAAYCCAACAAAGATCTATTTTCCTTGTGCAACTGAGAGCCTGTGCATTTTGCTGCTGATTTCTCATGAAAAGCCTTGATATGCAAGAGCCCTGGGAGCGACTGGGAGCAGAGGGATTGCRAGGCTCAGATGTGTTATGCAATAGCAAGCGGTGAGGAAGAGGAGCCTTTCTAGCAGTGGACAGATCACGTTGCTGRTACGGCCACAGGCGTAGAGGTGGTGTCACACAGAGGGCAGGACTGGGCTCAGGTTTCCTCCCAAGTCGGGTTTTTTCCACCCACGCACCAGGCAAAGCAGCAGAATTGGTTTAAGTTAATTCAGCAGAAAAGCAGAGMGATCACTTAAAATCAAAGTGAGATGTGGAGTGTTAGCATAGAATGGTGTTTTCAGCGCTTACAGATCTTGAGGTGCAGCTCAGCTTRGCTCTGCCATCCCAGAGAGAACAGCTTGGTAGTTGCATTGTGTTTTATTTAACAGGTGAAAGGATGAACGCTAGAAAAAAAAAATGACAGAAAACATCCTGTAAGTTCGTTTTTTCATGGAACAAATGTTGGYGTTGCCCAGAGGGAGTTGCTCTGGATGGGAGTGGTCCCTGGTGCCCACGGAATGCAGCGTCCCACCCCAGCCCTGGCTCCAGGAGCAAGATCCAGAAGATGCTCAGGATTTCTTTTGGARGCAAGAGCTGTGGAAGGGCTCCGTCCCTGTGTGCTGGGCTGGCCTGCAGCCACCATGCTCTCCCCGCTCCCCAGCAGCTCTCTTTTCTGTTCATAGGCTCATCAGCTACACCACAAGCTCCAGCCACTGCTGTGGTGTTGGCATGTGCCAGTTTTTCAGCATTCCCCCCATGTGCTGCTGGAGAGGGGCTGGCAGCTCCCTGCTTTGGGATGYTCTGGCTGCTGCTCTTACAGAGGTCAAGCCCAGGGCTGGGATGTGGCACAGACCCTCTTTCTGACCCAGAACCATCATCTGAAAGCACATTTCACCTGGCCTGCACTGTGCTCCTTACGCTTAATGTCATGCATATGGGACTCACAATAAAACCCCCTGTACTGGACAGGATAGCAATACTTATTGCATTTGAGGAATGTGCAATAGGGCATGAAGATCAGGCATAAAACATGTCAACTGCTTCATCCATGAATACCCTGCTGGGTGTTTCACAATGGYGTTAATCACAAATTCCAGCTGCCTCATTGCTCCCCTCCAGTCCTTCTACCACTCCAGCTGCTGACAGTTTYGGTGGTCATCCCATGTCCTCCCAAAATCTCTGTCTGGGGAGATGTTAAAGCCTGGGTCCCTCATGGTGTCCCTTCCCTGTGTCTGAAAAGGTCATCKCTCTGCTGCTTGACCTCACCATTCAGAAATTGCCTTGAGCCAACTATTTCCCTCCTCCCTTTTGATCTTTATAGATCATTTGTGTTGGAAGGGACCTTTGAAGGCTATCTAGTCCAGCTCCCCYGCAAAGWGCAGGGACATCTACTACACCAGGGTGCTCAGAGCCCTGTCTGACCTGACTGTGAATGTTTCCAGGGATGGGCCAGTCACCACCTCTCTGGGYAACCTGTGCCAGCRTTTCACCACACTCATGAAAAATTTCTTTCTCAAGTCCTTCTGGGTGGGGCTGCTCTCAATCCATTCATTCCYCAGCCTGTGGATCCTAAGGTTGCCCTGTCCAGGTGCAGCACCTCGCTTCTGGCCTTGTTGAACCTCACGAGGTTCCCCCAGGCCCACTTCTCGAGCTTGTCYATGTCCCTGTGGATGTCASTCCRGTGTATYAACCTCACCACTGAGTYTGGTGTCATCTGCAAACCTGCTGAGGGGACTCAGTGTTACATCATTAGTGAAGACATTCCACAGTGCTGGTGCCAGTACAGACCCCTGAGGGACAGCRCTCACCACTGATGTCCATCTGGACAGGGAGCTGTTGACCACTACCCTCAGGATGTGACCGTCCAACCAGTTCCTCATCTCTAACAGTCCATCCATCAAATCCATCTCCAGTTTAGAAAGAAGGGTGTTGTGGGGGACTGGGTCAAAGGCTTTACAGAAATGCAGGGCGATGACAGCTGCAGCCCTCCCCTTGTCTATGCGTGTCATCACTCCATCCTGAAAGGCCCCTGGGTTGGTGGCTGTCACCTCCCTGTCCTCCATGAGCCTCAGCAGAGTTTCCAGGAGGGTCTGTTCCATGGTGTTCCAGGCACAGAGGGGAGGCTGACAGGGCAGTGGTTCCCAGGGTCCTCCTGTCTACCCTTGTTAAAAATCAGCAATGTTTTAGTGTTCCCAGTCATCCAGGACTTCACCTGACTGCCAGAACATCTCAAACACCATCAAGAATGACTTGACAACTACATCAGCCAATTCCCTCCAGTCTCTGGGATGCATCTCACCAGGTCCCATAGATTTAGGTACTTTCAGGTTCCTCAGGTGGTCAAAACTTGAYCTTCTGTTAAGTGGGAGGGACTTTGCTCCTTCCATCCTTGTCCTGTGGTTCCTCCACTCAAGGGAGATGGAAAGAGAGGTTGCCTCAATCTCCTCATCTGTTGTTCCCAGTGTGCCAGTTGTGTCACACCTGCTTTGACCCTTCTTTTCCATGCTGACACACCTGTAGAGGCCTTTGTTACTCTTTGACTCTTGCCCAGTTAGCTCCATCTGCACCTTGGCCTTCCTCASCCCATCTCTGCRCAACCTGACAGCATCCCAGACTCTTCCCAGGACACCTGGCCCTGCTGCCACTGCCTSAGCATCTCCTCCTGCCCTTCAGCCTGACCAGTAGGTCCGACTCAGCTGTGCCAATCTCTTGCCTTCCTTGCCTGATTTCTTACACCCGGGGATCAAGAGCTCTTGCTCTCTGTGAAAAGCATCCTGAAAGATCTGCCAGCTCCATTCTGCTCCCTTGTACCTGCGGGCAGTTTTCCCAGGGGATCCTGTTCACTAACTCCTTGAAGAGCTGGCATTTCCCTTTCCTAGGATTCATCTCCACCTACCTATCACTACCTCAAGGTTTTCACTTCCCACCTTTGCCTCATCCCTCACCATATAAGTTCTTGTTCTCCATTTCCATTTTTGTTTTTGATGGCACTGCTCACAGCWGTGGGAGGGCTGGGATGTCAGTCCCAGCCATCCCTGCCCACCACCCACACCCCCAGGGCTCTCTGCACCTGCTTGTACTGGYTYCCACCTTGCCCATCTTGCCCAGTCYCCAARTGTGCARCTCCCATCCTCCTCTCACATCTTCTTGTTGGGCTCCTGGCTCTTGGGAACAATGAAACCAAGCCAAACAAATGATATTTATTCTCCAGCATCCCTTAAATCGTCTTTTCTCCTTCATCTCGTTCACTCCCACTCTGGTGYGAGGATGAGAGGACAGTGCCAGCAGTGCTGCTGACCTGCAGTGTCACCGGGGCCTGGGTGACTTAGAATTGGCATTGGCATTAAAAAGCAGGGGCTGGCAACTTCCAAAGGTCATAAAATCCATCTGAGAGGAGAATTWCGCAGGGCAAGGTGGCACTTGTGCTCTCCCACAGGAGCACAGATCTCGGGTGGCACAGGGATAGGAGAGATGTCCTGCAGAACGGAATCCGGCAGCAACCCAGCAGGAGCCAGCTCACCCCACGGCCATAGTTTGTTAGAGACACTTGCTTTTAGAGGTTCTGTAAATAGAAAAATATCAGTGATGGGGATCCAATAAAAACCTCTTATATTAAAAAATAAATCTTACCAGGTTTATATCTTGATTTTTTTTTTCTTTTTGAAGTATAGGAGGGTGGATGTTTATGAAAAACATCTTGAGAATAATGACTTATGGACCAGAGATAGCCAGGCATATTGTGAGGAGGAGGAAGAGGAGGGCAGGGACATCCACAAGGCTATCCTTGCCACACTGTGTCATCCTGCCGAGGCTGGGTCTGCTTGGAGAGGAGAAGCCAAGGCTWGGTGTGGTTGCTTTGAGAAACCACTGCTGCAGTGTTTGCTCTTTTGACAAATCAGGATTGCTGTTCATTTTTCCAGCATTATGGCCCAAACGAGCCATGAACCAAAATAAAGATGTTTTTAAGCATTGTTGTCCTTTACCTGCTGGACTGTGTTCTTTCCCTAAGCTCCAGATCTAGCCAAGCACTTAGGTGGGAGCTCACTCCCAGGGGGTCCCGTTCCCCATGTGCTTTCCCAGCCAGTGATGTCAAGTCCCAGGAAAAACTCCCCTGAAGTCAAGTGTAAGTGGGAAGAGGATCAGGTGYGTGGACTTGGGTTGGTGCAGGATCAGGCCCTCAGTCTTTCCTTTCTCAGCTGGGTTGTTGGACTTTGCCTGTGCAGCTCCCAGGGGGTCCAGTGGAGGTTGCATGGTTCAAACCGCTGACATCTGTTGGAGAATGTGCCTCTTTATCTCTTCAGCGTGTGAAATAATGCAAAAAAAAAAAAAAAAAAAAAAAAAAAAAAAAAAAAAA
>NW_026623352.1:1603652-1613662 GCF_030028575.1 Malurus melanocephalus
AAGAAGAAAAAAATATGTGAACTAAACCAAGTACAATGTCTGTGGTAGAAGCAAGGCTTTTCAAATCTGTTTCTCAGGTAAACAAGTGACACTAATGACAGTGGAGTAACAGCCATCTAAGGGAATTGGGATCTGAAGCAGGAGGATTCCCTCCATCTCGCAGGACGCTTGGGTTGCCAGACACGTTTACTGAGCCTTTAAACACTTGGTGCAAAAGGAAACAAGAAATAAAATTGGTCTTTTCACTACCCTTCACTAGCTAGACAGACAGACAGACAGACGTCCATTTCTAAAGCACAAAGGGAAGACTTAAACCTAGACTAAACCACACACCCACAAAACCAAGGTACCAGTGAAACTCCTTTTGTCTCTTACTCCCGGTGGGAAGCAGGGTAGAAATCCAAGGAGCTGCTCTGTTCCGCTGCCCCGGCGCCGGCCGGGCGCTTCGACTGCTGCCTCCAGAGATGTGAATGTACTGCTCCTTGAGTTCCCTTCCATAGAACTAGAGGCACCTCGTTAGGAAGTTGCTCCTGTTTTATGGTGCTAAAGAAAACTTTTATTCCCCCCCTTGAGCATTTAAGAACTATTAAATGGCCCTTTTTATGAATGTAACATATCCATTTCTGTTCCACATTTTACACTGCAATTTTAACATGTTTGGAAATGATTTGCCTTTTTTCTTTTAGAATAAGCTTTATAAATATTCTGTAGAGTCAATTGAAGTATAATTCTTAAGGATCACTCTAAGACGCCTACAAAATCTTGTATATTTTTAAGTGTGCCAATTTGTAAAATATTTTGTAAGTGTATATTTTTCTTAGAAAAGTGCTGTGAAGTGTTTGTATGTGTGAGGTTTCCCTTTTTTTGCACCTTCGGGTGTTAATAAAAGGATGTATACTTAAAAGTTTCTGGTTTTAAAAACCAAAATACAAAGAAAAAAATTAAACTTTTGTTGGGAATTTTGTAATAAAAAGAAATGTTGTGAAAGAGTGTAGTGATATTGTGTAAAGGAAACTGGAAAATTTGTGAGCGCTTTGCTGTTTTATAGATCCTCTTGTAAATTATTCTTGTAATATTTTGGGTTTTGTTGTTCTTGTTGCAAAGGTTTTAAATATTTGTGACTGACTGTATGGTGAAAACGTCATATTGTTAACTTGCTGAGTTTTGTTATATTGTTTATGGAATAAATAAAAAAATTAAAAATCTCATTTTAAGATCATGTATGAAGAAGAAATTAAAACTGCCATTTATTGAATATTAGGAATCGTTTCTTTGAACAAATCGTTGCTATAGAAGAGGATCTGTTTGGCTGCTCCCTCAGGGATGGAGGTGCGACTGTGGATGGGGAAAAGTGGGAAAAAAGCTTGGATTACTTCTGCGGTAAAGTGGGGCTGCTTTTAACTGAGGAATGGAAAACTTCACCAAGTCAAAACAGTTCACATTTTCCCTTCTGCGGGTGCAGAGGTGGGGCTGGGCCGGGAGGGAGGGGAGGCTCTTCCCAGCCCACTGTCCCTGGGCCGGGTCCCTGTCCCAGAAGTGCCCCAGCACACTCCCAGCACACCCAGACTGATCTTTTCCTGGGAAGGGACAGGTGTGTGCCAAGTCCAGTGTTTTCAATTTCTTGTGGAAAAAGAGTAGAAATCACTTGTTTTAAAAAAGGACAGTTCATTTTATTAGCACTTGATAGGAACGGTGAAGGAAGGGGGCATTGATTCAGGCTGGGTCATTCCCAGCCCTGCCAGCAGAAAGCAGAACACAAACGCTGTGTTCAGCAGCTGGATCCCTTGGTAAGGGGCTGAGAAATGATCCCCAAAAGCAGAGCTGGTAGCTCTACAAGCATGTGTTCACAGAGGGGTTTCAAATGAGCAAAAAGGGCACAGGATTTCAGAGTTCTGCTGGTCGTGTGGATCCCGGTGCCGAGAGCCCGGAGCGGGGAGCAGGGCAGTGCTGGAGCAGGGCTGCATCCAGGGAAGCCCAGCAGCAGCTCAGTTTTGATGTGGGCTCAACTGCATCTGGCACTGGAAGGATTTGTTCTCCAGTCAATAAAATACACAGAGGGGCTGTGCCACAGCCCCAAAACCATCAGCTCTGTCCTACATGGGATCAATTCCATGACCCACATACTGTAAATTATTCCAGCTCCTTAGTYCAAGTCTTGGGRACAGACTTTTTAGCAGGTCCTGTTGCCACAGGACACAGGGCAAGGGTTTTAACTGAAAGAGGGTAGATCCAGACTAAATCTAAGGAAGAAATTCTTTACACTGAGGGTGGTGAGKCCCTGGCATAGATTGCTCAGAGAAACYGTGTCTGCTCCAGTCCCTGGAAGTGTCCAAAGCCAAGGTGGATAGGGCTTGRAGCAACCTGGAAGGYTGCTGTTTTTCTGAGCTAYTAGTGCACTATTGCCTCCAAAATYAGGGGTTTGTTGCTCAAAAATTTGCTTTGGGGGGCCCTGTTCCATCTTGTGCTTTCTCAAGCACTGGCACAACCCTGTACTGGCAGGTCCATGTTCGACATGAGTGATACCAAAACACATTTAATGAAACAAGCAGAGCCCTCATTCACCAGAATAGTGCTACAGAAAGGGCCAGTTCAATGGCTTTGTGTTTATCTTATTTGGTATTTATATTATATAAAAGCACAAATAATTAAAACACTCAACTTCTGGATGAACCATCATCCATCTCTGGATGTGAAAGCAGAGTCACATTTTAATTGGGGTGGAATTTGGTATCACCAGCTTCTCTGTCTTGCCAATGGGAACTGCTGTCTTTGGGGAGAGTTTGGCTGAGGACAAACCTGCTCTGGGTGACACCAGCCTTTCCTCAGTGTCTCTGGGGTTGGTGAGTGGCCTTCACTGTGTCCTGAAGCAGCCAGAGAATTTTGCAGGCAATTGCATAGGATAGTTTAGAACACCTACAGCATTTGCAAGAAACTAAATAGGAAAGAAAATGGGAATTACTTTGTCTGGCATGTTCATAAGCACTTTCCTTAATTATATTTCAAACTTAGAACTATATTTAACTCCCCCAAAGTCAACACAGAGCCCAAACCTGCCCCAAATCTCAGCTCTAAGCCCTCAAGCCATGCAAAGCCCAGCAGCCACACAAGCTGGGYCTGTCCTGTCTCCAGCACAGTCCAGCTGCTGATAGTGCTGCCACGGCCCTGGCACAGATGATCCACTGGCACCACCCCATTCCAGAAGTTTCTTACACCTCACAAAATTCCAGGTGTGATCTGTCAGGACGGGTGCCATGTGGTTTATGCTGATAAATGCCCACAGGCTCCCCCACCTCCCAGTTTTTATGGAATTACACCTACAGGAGTAGCTTTTGCTTGCCAAATGTACTTTGTGCTGCAGCAAAAGCACTGGTTCAATAAAGCACTTAAACATACACTTTATCTTAAGCATGTTGGAGATTATATCCCTCTTTAGCAAAGCATTTAAGTATGTGCTTAATTTAAGGATTTAATTAAGGATTTTAATTGTAGACTTCAGTATGTGCTTACCTGCTTGGCTGAATGTGGGTGAGATTACTACAAGCTGAAGATTTCGACATAAAGTCGGTGACTAATTCTGTCTGAATGAAGGTGTTACATTATTCTCACACAATGCAGTTAAAATATAAATAGGAAAAAGGCAAGAGGCAGTTAACTCGATTGTTTCAGCTGAAAGCAGCATCCASGACCAAATCTGAGTTGATGAAAATCTAATATTATTCGTTAGAACCTCTAAAGTGGCATTACAGATCAATAGAAAGGAGCACCTTAAAAATGAGTCTCCAGCTCATGAGCTTTAATTATGAGAAAAGAAGGATTCAGCCATCCTCTCCCTCTCATCAGTGACAGCGACCTTGGAATGTAAACGGCCACCAACTAATGGGCTGTGGCATCATTTCTCCAGTCATTAGTGGGTTTAAGTTGATTTCCTAAGGAGAGAGACTTTCTGCAATTGCATCACCAGCCTGTCTTTTGGACCATTTCCATAACTTTTGAACTCTGTGACAAATTTCAACTAATTGAGAAAAAAAAAAAAAACCAAACAAAAAAAGGATTCCAAAGCTCCAACAAGCTGAATGCAAAACAAGTGTCTGGGTTTCTGTTTCCCCAGCAGCATTTGCTGTCACTGGAGAGCCTTCCCCACCCCAGGACTGGGACAGTGTGCTGGTTTCAGGTGGGATGGAGTTCATTTTCTTGACAGTGCTAAAATTGAAGGGGTTTTGTCTTTTTGTGTGATACCACAAGGTATCACAACCCCTGGGTTTTTCTTAAAAAATTTATATATKGAGCCATCTTAAAATGCAGAAGGGGAAGTGATTGTCATCCAGAGAGAGCAGCAGCAGATACATCTACAGGGCACCCATTAGAGAGCATTCCTGCAGATGAATTGCCCAGGGAGRTAACTCAGGCAGCCAAAATCACATTGCAGTCACTTATTGATCCCTTAAACAAACACAAGTTGAGTTTTTGTGGAATTTTACATCTTGCATCTCTTTGTTTTCTACAAGAAGCTTAAGAGATGCTTCTACTTCTCTTTGTCTATACCTGTACCTCTTTTTTCTTTACCCTCAGATTTCATTTGGAGATCTCAGACTACATGATTATGCGAGATTAGGCTTCCAACCTTTTAATGGAAATAATAACAGGGGTGAGTGGTGATAAAGGCAGTTGCAGACAGCAAATCCACTCRCTGAGAGAAAAGTACTTAACTTGATGTGTTCTCTGCAGCAAGAGGCGTTTTACAGCTCAGGTGTGTGGCAGACGTGCCTCAAGAAGGGTGTCTGGAAGCTGAGATGTGGATATCAAGGAAAATAGGGGATACAGAGCCACGCTGCCTGTTCAGCCTGGCAGTGACTTATGTGTGAGCTGGTTTTGCCTCAGAGTATCACCACTTCAGACAGTTGTTCAGCAGCAGGATCTTTTTGGAGGTCGCACATCTTYTCTGAGAGCRGGGAAAGAGAAACCTAYGGCATTTGAAAAGTGGGAATGGGAAAGATGTCCTGAACCATGGTGCCAAGGCCTTGGTGACCACGATCCTTTGTGCCTTGCTTTGTGCAGTGTGGCTTGAGCACAGGCACCTTTCTGTGCAGGGCAGGGCTGTGACTGAYGTGCTCCTGTCTCAGTGCAGAGAGAAGCAAAGCTCTGCCAGTTCTGAGCTGTAGAAGGTACATGACCTGCAGATGAGTCAATCTAATTTTATCCTGTAGTGAGCACTGGCGCACCTGTATAATGAATAGCACATTATCACATCTTTGCTTGACTATCTCAATATAATATATTAATATAGTCTTCATAGCCTTCGGTTATCATGTTATTTAATCTTTAATCTAATGTATTTGGAGCAACCGGCTAGTGAGATGCAGCCCTCTTTATCCTTCTAAGGACAACAATAGCAGGAATAAATGTTAAACCAAAGGAAAGAATGAAAAAAAAATAGCAGTTCTATTTGTGCTATGCTGAGATGCATTTCTTGGCAGCCCCAGAGATTCAACAGTCTGGTATTTATCACGACAAAAYGCAGAAATGTCTGATGATTACATGAAGAGAAATAAAGAGACTGAGCATAAACCGCAGTGTGAGAGATAAGGGCACATTTTTACAGCAGGCAGCTGCTGAAACAGGGCTATGTCACAGCAGCCCTGTGCTGCAGCAGAGGAGGGGACACAGGGCAGGGCAGGGGCAGGGGCAGAGCAGCCAGGGATAAACAGGACAGTTTAATACTGAGGGGGGGAATTAGGCAGCGTGCTTGATCACATTATTTAACACCAGGAGGATTATTTTTAAGGAATGTATCCCTCCTTYATCTCCCATCAGTTAATGCTGCAAAATGCTGGCTTTGGCTGTGCAGACTCTTTAGGATCTTTCTTGYTGAAGTGAGCCCCTGTGTAGTGTTCAGTGAGGGGAATCTGTCCAGCAGTGCCTGGAGTTGTCCCTGTGCCCAGAGGGATTTAGCATCACCCCAAGTCCCTGGAGGACATGGGCTGGCTCTGGCTACACACGGATCCTGGGCTTGAGACACCTGCTGGATTTGGCCCTGGCTCTGTTCCAAGGTGGGTGCTTGGCATGATCCCTCTGCAATTCCTCCATTCTCTGCTGGGATTATGACACCAAGATGACAGAAACTAAGAACTGAAGAGTCAATCTTCTTCCTGGATCCAGGAGCTCCACAGAGAGCCCGTGCAGTGAGACAGCCACTGCACAGCTTTGGCCAAGGTTGGTTGAAGTAAGGGCTGGGGATGGAGAACAGAAAGGTGCAGAGCTCTGTTACTGCCAATTGTGTGAAGTCTGCTGTCAGGGGACAGGGAATATGCTGAAGTGGAGAATCACGTTTGCTACCGAGAACAGTGGCCAAGCAGGGAGAAGTCACCAGTTCAATTTTAGGGCTACAGTTATGAATTAGGTCATGATTCTGGTACAAAAAAGAAAATGTGCCATTGCCTGAACTGCCCTGGACATYACACAGGCCATGTTCTTGGCTGAAAGATGAAGGAAACATGATGCTGAAATTYGTTATTCTGTACAGAGGGATAGAAGCTCCTGGGTTTTCGCAGTTAAATCCCAGTGGTAGAAATCCTTCATTTCCCTGGCATGAGCACAGAGCAAAGTAACACATGATCCTTGTRTTTTGGCTTCATTTCATCCTTTTGCAGCATGGCATATTTGATGCAGAACTCAAGGGAATGATGAATTACACTCTAAGAACAATTCAATAAAAAATGTATGGACATGCTTTAAATGACACAGAGCTTACGTTTTTTTGTAGGGTCAACATAGGGTTGTACCATGAATCTCTGCCTGGAAAACTCTTCTGATGGATGCTTTCCTCATCCTTTCTGCCCCAAATGAAACCACCATTTTTTTAGGATCAATAATCTCCTCTTGTGGAGATGAGGACATTGCTGAGTTCCTCCAGCAGCCTCTGAGGATGGAGAGCAGACCCTGTCACTCAGCAGTGCCAAGAAGCAATTAAAGAAAAATAAGAATTGATTTGAAGAATGTAATCATCATTCATCTAGCTGGGGAAAAAAAAGGATTTTAGCACTGAAACATTAGGAAGAATAGCATTTATACTCTGATAAGCACTGCAAATTATTTAATTCTAAAAAACAGAGTATCACCACTTCAGACAGTTGTTCACTTCAGACAGAAAGCAATTAGGCTGTAAAACAATGCAAGAGGCTGCTCAAAGTGGGCAGGGAAAGGCTTTCTGACTTCACTCTTGGCCCAAAGGAAGAAGCCAGGTATGTCCCAGGACCCTGTGCCTGCTTTTCCATAGCAATTTTGCCTCCCAGCATATCATGCCCARCTCCTTTTGTGACCATTCCTGCAGCTCCTGTTGGATGTTCACCYTTCATGGTTCTCACATGTCCTATTCTGTCAAGGCAGAAGAGCTCATTGCAGAGTAAACTTAAACAAGGATGGTGATCTCCAGGTCCAGAAGATAGAAAATCAAGGATGTGTAACAAAACAAGATGTTTTTGAGGGAGAAACTGAGAACTGCCATAGCCTGTAATTTTCTCCACTTGTGCTTTGGTGGCTGCCCTTGGACAGGCAGTTTTGTCACTCGGTGCTCAGCTTCTTATTGCTCTAACAAGGGACAAGGAGCTCCACTGATCTTTGAAAAGCCTTCAGTATGTGCCACATTTTTCTTTCATGTTCTGGATGTCCCTGCTATAGCACACATACATCAAACCCTGTCCGTAAAGGAGTAATTAAATGGCACTGCTAAAGGGATGTCAGAGGATGGGCCTGATTACAGCTCACCCAGAAATGTCTTCCCAAGTCCCGGGCTCTTTGACGTGATTCTCCCCCCCCACTTCTCTGAATTTCTTCCAGCATTAATTTCAGCCAGTCCTGGGATTATTTGAAAAAGGGCCTTGGGGGACTTGTTCAAAGGCACTGCCACCACGGACGACTTTGCTTTCTGAACTGAAGCATTTCACTCCTATCTGTCTGGACATATGAGCTGCTCAGCACTGCTTCATTAGGCAAGTTATTTTTAAATTCCCAGAAAGAGCAAAACATTGAGWGAGGAATTAGCATTTGCCGTTGAAACAGCTGCCAAAGAGAACAGGCAGAAGGCACTCCGGGTCCCCCCTGCTATCCCTGGGATTAACCAGGCAGCAGCACCCGTCACGCCCCAGGATAAGGATTGATAAGTGACCATCAGAACTGTGTTCTGGACGTAAGTAAGAGGATGACCATCAGCACTGAATAAGAAAAAAAAATCTTGGAAATCTCTCTCTTCCTCCAGCCTTCTGTGTTTCCCACTTTTCCTTTCACGCATTTTTCACTTAAACATTTTAACTCAATTTTGTTTTCTCCACACAAATGAATGAAGCAATAAAGCCTGCCCACAGTCCTTGCTTCCCSTAAACAATGGCTAAGACCAGTGGGAATTTGACACTTTCCAAATGCCAGGGGACAGCAATAAAGCTGATRCTGCTTGATTATATTGTCCCTTTGTAATGCCTTTACSTTTCCCAGTGGCTGAYGGTGCTCTTACAGGCCARAGTTAAAGCAAAAATCTTGGCAATSAATTGTCCAAGGCACGTTTTGGTGACTGTTTGCAAACGCTGATTGCCCTGTGGCTGGCGCTGCTGATGGCAGCCAGGATTCACACTGATAATGTGAATAATGCAAAAAAGAAGTGTAGAATATGGGCTARACCTGGGAAGGGGGATATGTTAGGTAAAAATAGCCTTTTCACCCTCCTGGAAACACACAGGCAGCACAGCCAAGGAACTGTGCAGCTTGTGCTGCCTGCTTCACCCCTCCCTTCATCCCTGCCTGCAGCCACGGGGTTTCTGTATTTATTCAGAACAAATCTAGCAGGAGCTGTTCTCATAACTTGCTCCCAATTCATCCCTAATGAAGCCCACCGGATTCCTCTGAATTAATRCTTGTTCAAACTAGAGTGTTTCCTTTGGAAAAAAAAAAAAAATTATCTCATTACTTATTTCCAGCGATTCTTCAGCGACAGGTACTCTGCCACAGTCGGCAAATTGCAGGTGGATTGTTCCAGTGAACAGCTTTATCCAGTCCTAAAAATACACAGCAACCTGGACTGATGTCCAGCTAGCAACATGCCACATAAATCAGGGAATCACAGAATGATGTGGATTGGAAGGGACCTTAAAGCTCATCCCATTCCACCCCTTGCCAGGCCAGAGACACCTTCCGCTAGATCAGGTTGTTTCAAGCCCCATCCAACTTAGCCCTGAACAATTCCAGGGATGGGGCAGCCACMACCTCTCAGTCTGTGCCAGGGCCTCACAACCCTTTAGGGTTAAATCTGGYTTGTGCCTTCCCAGAGACTGCATTTAAAATGTCCCTTCACCTTTAATTTCTTAGTAAGCTGCCTTCCTTGTGTGTTTTCTTACCAAGGTGTGATTTCCAGCCCTCAAGGAAGCCTTCCTGGAGCCCACACAGAGGTAAAAAACCTCTCTTGTCTTCCTTGGTGCATGCTTTTTGGTTCCTTGGAAGCATCAGCTCCTCTGAGTATCTCATTAGGAGCTCATCTTCAGCTGATTATTCCTCTTCTGAGTCATTGCATTCCATTACTTTGTCACCAACCCCTTAGTCCAGCTGCTGCTCTATTCTTAGGTTAACGACTTTACATCTGGTGGCAGGAAAAACATGTTTATTTAAAATCAGCTCATTAAGTGATCCAGATTACATTCGGTGTCCTCGACCTGCCCCAACTTCTGTGCAGCTGCAGATCACCAATAATGATTTGGCGTTTTCTTGCAGGTCAGCGATCACACATTAAGTGGTGTGGGGTCAAGATCCACAGGAAGGGAGCTCTGCCGTGTTCAGTGTTCTGCTTGCAATTACACTTGGAGACCCATCAGTTAGTTTTCAGTCCAATTAATATCTGTCATATTGACACATTGTTCCTCTTTCTCAGTCAAAATACAATGAAAGACAAGATCTGATGTCYTACTGGCTGAAGGTTTATCAGCTCTACTGCTGTAAACTATGAAATTAAGGAAAATACCTGGTTAACAGGA